>NC_090726.1:73053922-73091422 GCF_036898095.1 Palaemon carinicauda | reverse complement strand
GCTGAGGTTGAGGAAAGATGCCCACTCCTGAATCCGTGTGTCGATGTACTTTGGAAGTTTGGCAAGAAGTACAGGCGCGGACCCAATCCTTAGCATCCTTAGAAATGCCGTGCCAAATGAACTTTGCCTTCAGCAGCTGTGCAGTAGAACGGCACGAGGGATGTGAAAGGCCGTGAATGAAATCAAACACCTGTCGGCGCATGGGAGCAGGAATCCAAGGTCGCGGTCTACCAGTACTGACGTCACAGAGGAGGGTGGTGTTGGAGTCTTCGAGGGGAAAGTCTTCCCAATGGAGGGACGTGCAGGATGTCCTACAAGCTTGATACTCTGGATCCTGTCGTTGGGCTTCAGCCAGGGCGTTGTAATCCAATCCCAGTTGAACGGCAGCCAACGTGTTTCTTAACAGGGCATCGGCAACTGGATTCATTTTCCCAGGGACGTATTGGAGGGTGCAATTGTATTCAGCCACGGCGGAGAGATGTCGGCGTTGACGGGCGGACCAGGCGTCAGACTGTCGAGTGAAGGCGTGCACCAGAGGCATGTGGTCTGTGCGAATGACGAAGTGCGTAACTTCTAAGAAATGGCGAAAGTGGCGGACAGCCAAGTGCACCGCCAGGAATTCTCGATCGAAGGTAGAATAACCCGATTCTGCCTTGGACAGTTTTATGCTGAAGAAGGCCAATGGGCGGGGCGAGCCTTTGACCACCTGCTCGAGTACTGCACCAATAGGGACGTCGCTGGTATCGGTGGAGAGAAGGAGAGGGGCGTGTGGGATAGGAAAAGTGAGAGCCACAGCAATTGATAGGGCCTTCTTTGCATTGCAGAAGGCTGCTTCTTGAAGGGGACCCCACTTCAGGTCCTTTGGCTTGCCATTGAGGGAGGCGTAGAGGGGAGCAAGAGTGGCGGCAATGGCTGGCAGAAAACGGTGATAATAGTTGATCATGCCCAAGAATTCCTGCAGAGCTTTGACGGTCGAGGGCGCGGGGAAATTCTGAACGGCTGCTACCTTCTCAGGGAGGGGATGGACTCCTTCAGGAGTGATACGGTGCCCTAAGAACGACACTTCGTTGGCGCCAAAGGTACACTTGTCGTACCGGACTACGAGGCCGTTTTGTTGCAGGCGGTCGAGCGCGATGTGCAGGTGACGGAGGGATTCCTCTTTTGAGGAGGAGAACACAAGTATGTCGTCCACATAACATACACAGAAAGGGAGGTCCCCTAAGATGCCATCCATGAGACGTTGAAACGTTGCCCCAGCATTACGAAGGCCAAAACAGGAGTAATTGAAGTTGTATGTGCCAAACGGAGTGGTGATGGCGGTCTTGGGGATGTGTTCTGGGTTCATAGGCACCTGATAATACCCCTTCAGGAGGTCGAGCGTAGAGAAAACCTTCGCTTTGTGCAGGTAGGAGGTCACATCGGCAATGTTTGGAAGGGGGTAGTGATCCGGTTCTGTTTGCATGTTCAGGCGCCTGTAATCCCCGCACGGACAGAGGGAGCCGTCTTTCTTCAGAACGATGTGTAAGGGTGACGACCATGGCCTGGAGGCCTTTTGGCAAAGGCCCATTTTCTCCATTTCGGCGAACGTCTGTTTGGCGACTGACAATCGTTCCGGTGCCAGACGTCTGAATTTTGCGAAGACTGAGGGTCCCGTCGTCTTGATATGGTGATAAATACCGTGCTTGGCAGGAACAGTGGGCGTTTGGCGAAGTTCTGGGCGGAAGGCATCCGCAGGTGCGCTGATGTGGAGAGCGAGGTTGGAGGGGGTGGGTTGAATAGGTGTCGACAAGTGTGAGTCTGCGTTGACCAATCTTCGGTGGGCGACATCGACCAGAAGGTGGAAATGAGAGAGGAAATCCGCACCGAGGATTGGCATTGTGACGTCAGCAACGAGAAACTTCCAATTGAATTTACCGTTTCCGAACGATAATGTGAGGTTCTCGTAACCGTAGGTGGGTATCGCAGATCCGTTTGCAGATACCAAGCGGACGTCGGCAGATGTAGACAGACTACGTCGTGCCTTGAAGAGTTTCCTTGGCAAAAGAGAACGACAAGCACCCGTGTCTACCAAAAATCGCACGCCCGTTCCTGCATCCTGTAAAAAGAAAAGATTAGAAACATGGGAGGCCACCACCACAAGCGATGGCCTACTTACACGTTTTTTGGCCACTGACAATCCTTGGCACATTTCTTCGCGGTTGCCCCGAATCTGAAGTGGTAGTAGCAAAACTGCGGCGGATGGGTGGTAGTAAGTGGCTGTAGAAGTCGTTCGTTGGGGCGCGAGCGATTGGTGGGTGGTGGGCGGCTTTGTCGCCGCTTTGGCACGTCACGGGGTAGGCGTGTATGTCCTACGGCATTCATGTCAGCTTCGGTTAACGTTGAATAGGCATCCTCTTCGTCAGGGGTGGAGGCATTGATGGAGGTCTTGAAGTGGCTGTCCATAAGGGCGTCGGCTTTGGTCATCAAGTCCTTTACGGGTAAACTATCGACATCGGGTATGGCAGCGCGTACAGGTTTGGGTAAACGGCGTATCCAAAGGGCACGAAGTAGGTTCACCTCACGAGGAGAGCCGTCTGCAGCAGGTTGAAGGCGAGTGATACTGGTCATTTCCCTGAGGGCAAGCGAAGCCCTTTGGTCCCCCAACGGTTGTTGCGAGAGCAAAAAAAGCTTTGCTATTCGGGCGGCTGACAACGGCGAGTACTGCTGCAGAAGGTATGTTTTGACGGCGTCATACGCTATTGGGGTGTCTCCTTTTTCACAAAGCCAGTCGGATATTTCTGGGAAGGTGTCCTCGGGTGGTTGAGCGAGTCACGCCCCTGATACGAAAGTGGACTTCTGCGCGTTGAAACCAAGCAAACGCTTCCCCGGTAACGAACGGTGAAAGTTTCAATGGGCGGCCGCAGCGCCAACTGCTGTAGTAGAGTCCGTCTCCGTCATAGTACCAACGATGGAGGGGCGAGAGAGGTGGGGGTGGAAGGCAGAGGGAGCGAGTCGACTTCCGGGGTCACCAATGTGACGAGCCGAGAGAGGGTTGTGAACTCAAAGGCAGGATGCAATCAACTGAGTTATATTGTTATAGAAGCCACTCCTTTATATACAAAACCTCAAGGCAACAGGACATAACAAGTTAACAAGACAGACAATGTTACAGAGGAAACAGCAGACATGAATTTTCATGTTCGTTTAGTGCGAGGGAAGAGCGAAGATACAAGCATCATATATGCAAAAGGAATTATGTACTATTGTGTGACACACGGTTGGTACAATGTATATATATATATATATATATATATATATATATATATATATATATATATATATATATATATATATGTATATATATATATATATATATATATATATATATATATATATATATATATATATATATATATATATATATTTAAATATATATATATTTATATATATAGATATATATATATATATATATATATATATATATATATATATATATATATATATATCTATATATATATATATATGTGTGTGTGTGTGTAAATATATATATATATATATATATATATATATATATATATATATATATATATATATACGTGTGTAAATATATATATATATATATATATATATATATATATATATATATATATATATATATATATATATATATATATATATATATATATATATATATATATGTATATATATATATATATATATATATATATATATATATATATATATATATATATATATACATATATATATATATATAGATATATATATATATATATGTATATATATATATATATATATATATATATATATATATATATATATATATACATAATTTTATATAACATATATACGGTATATGTTTTCCTATAAGGTATCATCCTTCAATTTCCTAGCCGGTAAGTAAGGTTCCCAATAATTGTATGGTCAAAATTATCTGCCTTTTTATAAGTCACCCTCCAAATATTCAATAGAAGACCTGGCGACCATCGGCAAAGATAACGATGACGAGTTTTACAATCTTTATTTCACTTAACTTCTTACCTGGTTTACTTAAAGGTTTTCTGCTCTAATTAAAAGACAGGAAAAGTGTTAGTGCCACAGGCAATAATTTCGCTCTATTTGCCCAGACAGAGGCTCAACGTCTCTGTTTTAATACCCTAATGTAAGCGGCCATTAAAATATACCCTTTTATTAAGTCTGGAAGTTTTTAACAGTAGTTGCGACTTACCACCATTCTATTCTTTCCTTTTCATTTTCCGCCTAGTTATATCCTTAATTATCAAACTGTGCCAAACATTTTAATTTTTTTTTTCTCTTAGTTCTCTTTTTTATCAAATAATGAAAGAAACTAGCAGTCTCAAATATGAACTCTTTTCACCCATTTTACATACAAATCGATATTTCTCTGCAATATATATACTTCCTCTTTGCCAAGAAAAACAATTCGATAAGTATAATGGTATGTAAAATATGGAGTTAAGTAAGGTACTTAAACGTTGTAGATGAACAGACTGAGGACACCACCACCACCATCAACCTATACTACAAGGGGTATATGCACAAAGATCAAGTTCACAGTCTACTACCATACGGCTAAGACAAAGCTTTTTATCATGAGGAATAATTCAGCTCCGTCGAATTAGCACTCACTTCCTCAGGTAGTCAAACGTGATTTATTCCTACCTATGGCCTGTTCCAGGATGCCATGGACATTACGTAGGAAAAACCACTATGCATCTGTCTAAGAGACAGTCCTACCATGTCCAGCATGGGGCAATAAAAGCTCATGCACTTCAGATGCACAACCACATCATCAAACGGAGGAGGTTGTCAAGTGTATTAAGATCATCGGCCGTGATCCTGACAACAGAAGACTTAGGATCCTTGAGGCTCTCCTCATACAGTGAAAAAAATCATCCCTCATTGGGACTCAAAAAAATGTTCCTGTTGCCCTCTTGTCGTAGGAACATCATCCTAAGAATGGTTACCGAACAGGACAGCGTAAACCTATACTACTCAGACCAGTGGCCAAGCAGCTCGCCTAAAGCGTACCTGACACTTGCGCGCATTTTTGCCACGCACTGGCACGCATTGATGCGCGCCAGTGCGTGCCACTTTGTGGCACGCACTGGTGTTTTTCCCGCACTGTTCACGACCAGTTTACTCCAGTTCGCGCATCGTTCACGCGACGTTCACGCGACGTTCACGCGACGTTCACGCGATGGCACGAATTGGCACGTGTAGTTCACGAGAAGTTCATGACACGTTCACGCGAGTTCACTCATCATTCAGCATCGTTTCCGCATCGTTCACGCCAGTTCACGCCAGTTCACGAATTGGGCACTCCATATAAAAAC
Source organism: Palaemon carinicauda (assembly GCF_036898095.1). Classification (NCBI taxonomy): domain Eukaryota; kingdom Metazoa; phylum Arthropoda; class Malacostraca; order Decapoda; family Palaemonidae; genus Palaemon; species Palaemon carinicauda. The sequence continues at coordinate 73,086,068 of NC_090726.1, read as the reverse complement.
GGGGCTTCTCCAACTCGAGGACATTCTTGGATTGGCTTCAGAAGAGACAACAATGCTTTCTGTCAGAGACACCATTGCATTGAGGAGAAGAAACGTATCTTTTTCGTTTGTATTTTTTGTTGCCCTTTATTTTTGTTTCAATAAGAAAGCATTTGATTTACATATAAATAGCAGACATAAAATATGTACAAGTATTAAGAAAGCATTTTATTTTAACATTAAAAACAGCAAACATGAAAAGTTTTTAGGCTGTTGATTTTTAGGTAATAGAGAAAAAAGTGTGTTGAAATAAGAAATCATTTTATTTTTACTTAATGTAAAAATAAAAAATTTGTTTTGCTCTTCATTTTAGGGCAATAAAGAAGAATAAGTATGTTGATGAAATAAAACATCATTTTATTTTTACATTCAAACAGCAAACTTAAAAATTTCTTGGGTTTATTTTTCAGTTCATTTTTATTTAAAACAAAAGTTTTGGGTCTTGATTGGTAATAGAGGAAAATAAGTGTGTGCATGAAATAAGACGTCATTTTATTTTTACATTCAAACAGCAAATATAAACAATTATTAGGTTTATATTTTTCTTTCCTTTTCATTAATTTTTTTCGTTTCCTTTTTGTTTCTCTTCATTATAAAGTTATAGAAATAGTTTGAAATAAGACATCATTTTATTTTTACATTCAAACAGCAAATATAAAAATTTATTAGATTTATTTTTCTTTCCTTTTCATGAATTTTTTCGTTTCCTTTTTGTTTCTCTTCATTATAAAGTTATAAAAATAATTTGAAATAAGATATAATTTTTTTTTCACATTAAAACCGCAAATATAAAAATTTATTAGGTTTATTTTTCTTTCCTTTTCATTAATTTTTTCGTTTCCTTTTTGTTTCTCTTCATTATAAAGTTATAGAAATAGATTGAAATAAGATATCATTTTTTTTTCACATTAAAACAGCAAATATAAAAATTTATTAGGTTTATTTTTCTTTCCTTTTCATTAATTTTTTCGTTTCCTTTTTGTTTCTCTTCATTATAAAGTTCACGCCACTTCCCGCATCGTTCACTCCAGTTCACGCCAGTTCCCGCACTGTTCACTCCAGTTCACTCCAGTTAGCGCATCGTTCACGACTATTTCACGGCCATTTAGTGCGTGCCAATGCGTGCCACAAACTTTAAACATTTCAAAGTTCTGGGCACGCATGGCACGCATTGGTACGCTCTGGCACGCGAGTTCCCGCACTGTTCACGACATTTTCACGGCTCGTTCACGCGAGTTCGCGCATCAATGCGTGCCAGTGCGTGCCACGAATGCGTGCAAGTGTCAGGTACCCTTAACACTGAGTCCATCCTGCCGAGTGGTTCCATCAATGAAAGCCTAGCCATCGCAGAGTAACGTGGCGACTTACCACCTATGTGTGAGCAGAAAGAGAGCCTGGCATGGAATCAACTTCTCCCAGGGAGTGTCTCAGCCAATGATAATCCGCCACCAAACTTATGTCACTATTTGCTCTGCACATGGCACCCGAGGCAGCCAATGTAAATCCACGGCCTCTCCTTACGAGCCAGTATTGCTATTTAAAAGGACGTTATCAGAATCATTTCAATCATTCTACTAAATCCTGTGGAAGGGAGGTGATCATCTGAAAACGAGTCCTGTTAACTGTTCTTTTTGCACCTAAATTATGAACTTTGTATTTCATTCTCGACTAAGACCTGCCCTGAATTTGACTTCCCAACCATGAAGAATGTCTTTTTGCTGAATTACTTGCAGAGCACAGTAATCCAGAAGAAAAGATCATGTGAGATATCGTGAAGATAGTGTATGAGATTAATGCTATTGAGACAGCCCTTTTATTCAACTAAATCTCAATGATAATAATAATTTTGATAACAATATGAATTCTAATAACTTAAATAACAACAATAATATCAATAGTTAGAGAAAAATATTAATTTTTATTATGTTAATGACAATAATGATTTAGAAAAATAAAATAATAATAATAATAATAATAACAATAATAATAATAATAATAATAATAATAATAATAATAATAACATTGAATCTTTAAAACAATAATTATCATACTTTTGATAATAATAATAATAATAATAATAATAATAATAATAATAATAATAATAATAATAATAATAATAATAATAATAATAATAATGATTTCTAAATCATATACACATAAATCACAAATCTCACAGAAATCAAGAGTGTTTGTGGTAGTTCATACAGAAGGTTGTCAAAACTTTTCGATTCCCAATATAGTATATGAAATTCACAGAAAATCCTAAACTTTAGGACCCCTTTGATTTTCATAGTAATGCATGATTAGTTGATATATTTTCTTGAGTGTATAGTCTTAGTTCCTAAATGAATGAAAACAATAAAAGGGAGAAGTAAAAAGGTGCCGCTAGAAAAAGGTATCTAATCCCAAACTACTCTTCAACATCGGTTATTTATCATTGGAAATGATAGTGTGGAAATGGGAAAGGGAAGATTTCAAACGCTTCTTTTATGTGTGGATTTTAGAGAGGATGTGGTTATCCTGTCACTTCGAGAAGTCTCCTTCCCAATAAAAAAAATCCCATTTGTTTGTTCTCAAGTAAGACGAACGGTTTTGAAGTCATATATCCACTTTTTGTTTGTAAATTTGTGTTGCATGGTTACTAAATCTATTATTTTTTATTATAGTATTTTTTCCGATTCTCAAAAATTTCCATTATTAATTTTTTTGTTTTTGTATTTCATGAACATCGTGAAAAAATAATGTTAATGAAGAGAAATGTAATATGAAACTAGAAAAATGATTTTGATGATATAAGAATAATAAAAATGAAGGAAACATTTAAATGATCAAGTTGAATCGAATTCTTTGCCTCACATTTACATAAACACACATGTGGAGATTAGTTTTCTATTCTGTGGCAGACACAGACATAAATTACTAATTAGAAGCGAGAAACACTCCATGGAATATTTAGGATAATAAAATGATGCTCTATATTAGCGAATTAATCACACTGTGATATCTGAACATTTCAACTCAGTTGACTTACAATTCCTTCATGTCTTCATTTATAATTACTCAAATTTTCACTTTATTGCTTTAGCTGTGTAATTTAGATTTAATTTGTGACCACAAACCTTCATTAATCTCATTAAGTCTTGCAATATTTTTGTCGTAGGAATTATCTTCATGAATGAGCAAACCAGGAAAGAGACAAGATAATCTCCAGAAATGGAAAGTAATTTTGAATGTGAATGAGACGGAAATCTCTGGGGCATTGTTATTAGCATAAATAGCAAACCCTTTGTCAATCTAAAACCAGTTTTCATACATTGCTATATCCGTAATCGGTTTGAATGAAGAATAATACAGAAAGTCTGAAGACCCATTCCATTGAGATTGGCATAAGTAGATATAATTCACGGTCGTGTATAGAACAACATACCGGGACTTAGATAATTTCTGCTCATCTAAAAAAGCCTTTCGTCTTAATATTTCGTCAAGAAGAAAATAATTTGATTAATACATATATTTAGCTATAGGAACTGATGTGAGTGTGGAGTATGGCGATGATACTTTTGTTATCCTTGACTTTTCGATACAAAATATTGGTTCTGGAGTTTCGTTTGGGAAACTTTGTCTTCCTCTATGACAACATGAAAGTGGACAGAAGAATATCACATCCATTTTACCTTATTTAAAAAGCCTTGGAAAATTGGCATTACCCATATATATTCCCAAGATAGAATTAATTCGGTATTAAATGACAATCGTGGGTGATATTTATTTTGATTGAAATGACGTGGTAACGTGTTTGCCTAGCATTTCGCATGGCAAGAGATCGATCCCCACCCAGGGCCGTGAGTTTAAGCTGTTTACTGGGGAGGCTACTGCTGTGGTAGGGCACCACAGTGGTGGGTTGGGCTTGCCCGACTGACGTTCTGGTGATCATCTATTCTGATGGAACCGGAACTGAAACCAGTCACCTTTAACCTTTATATATATATATATATATATATATATATATATATATATATATATATATATATATATATATATATATATATATATATATGCAGAAGAACCACAGGGAAAATGAAAATACGAAATATACGCTTCTGCATCTGAGCATCACGTTTTCCTGTGATTTTCACGCATATATATATATATATATATATATATATATATATATATATATATATATATATATATATATATATATATATATATATATATATTTATACTGTATATATATGTATATATATATATAAATATATATCTATATGTATATATATATATGTATATATATATATATATATATATATATATATATATATATATATATATATATATATATATATACATAGATATATATATATATATATATATATATATATATATATAGACCAAGATAAGCGATTTATCTTCCAGTTAGCTTTATATAATAATAATAATAATAATAATAATAATAATAATAATAATAATAATAATAATAATAATTCGGACACATTGAACATTTTTTTAATGATATATAGAACCTTATGTAGCTTGATGACTTTAGTTATTTTACAATGTATCTGACCTATTCTGAAGAACAGCTATTATCGGAAAAATCTCAGGGAGTAATGACATGTGTTCAATAAATTTGCTGTGAAAAGTCTTACAATTCTTAATTTTCATTTAATAGAACAAAATCTGTCAACAACACCTAAATACTTGAAATTGATGATGAAATTTATAAAATAACAGAAACTTTATTATATTCCCTCAGAAAATATCTACAATTATTTTCAGTCATCCAAAGTAGTTCATATATTACTCTACTTGCAAGAATGCAAGAATGGGTGCTAACGGGAAAGTGTCTAATCTATATTATCTGTAAAAAAAAAAAAAAAGGACATTGGTTATAACCGTTATAATAACATCAATCATGATTGTAAAAGAAAATCTTTTCGTGAAAAATTATCCATCGTACCAAAATCTGTGTCTTGAAATCAAGATTTGATGAAGCTATAATATATTGAAAAAAAAAAAATCCTTTATAAACCGGCCAATCAATGTTATATTTATATTGAATGTGGGATGGAAGATTTTAAAGAAAAGAGGCGATGGAGGAACATTGTTCAGTTAAATTTAGTAAACTTCCCTTATAAAAAGAGAAATGTTCTGTGAAATTACATCCACTATAAGACCGGAAATGGATGTTTCGATGTTATCTGGGAGCGCTTATAAATAGCGAAAGACAAACTATATTGGCCACGGTCCGTTTAGTCTCATTATAGTCCAGGGGTTCTCAACCTGGGGTTCGCGAACCCCCAGGGGTTCAAAACCAGATTTCAAGGGGTACTTAGATGGCTGACGAAAATTTTTTTTTTAGATAGTTACATCTGCTCAGAGAGAGAGAGAGAGAGAGTGTGTGTGTGTGTGTGTGTGACAGAGGGGCGCGCCATATCGTGTCGGTTTAATTTCAAACAGCAACGTGAGTGAGGGTGGGGGACGGTTACGTGGACACTGGACAGTCAGCTCACTCAGCTAGCCAACAGACACTGATGCACATCGTAGTTGTTGCTCCTGTCTCCAACGCGTTTTGTTTGCTTAAATGAGGTTAGTTCGTGTTTTTTTTCTTTTATTCTGTATTGAATATTCTTTTATCATTGGCAATATTATACATGCATTTCACAGTATACTCGTACGTGTATATAGCTTTGGTTATAAAAAAGTTCCTCTTCTACAATTCCAGATATCGTTATGGCCTCATCAGCGAAGAAACGGCAGTATGATGAAAGCTACATTCAGTATGGATTCACTGCTATCAACAAAAGTGGGATTGAATTTCCACAGTGTGTATTATGCCACAAAGTTTTGTCACTGGAGTGCATGAAGCCTAGCTTTCTCAAACGCCATCTAAACAGCTGTCATCCAAGTTTTATAAGCAAGAATGCTGCTTTCTTCAAGCAAAAGGAAGAGGGATTGAAGCGAGCACGCTTCGATCGTTCGGGACATTTCAGGCAACAAAATGAAGCTGGTTTGCGTGCATCCTACATGGTATCACTGAGAATTGCACAAGTAAAGAAACCTCACAACATTGCAGAAAAGTTGATAGTTCCTTGCTGCAAAGATATAATACGTTGTGTTATTGGTTGTGATGCTGAGCAGAAGGTCACATCAGTACCTCTCTCAAATGATACTGTTCATCGACGAATAGTAGATATGTCTGAGGATGTCAAACAACAAGTAATTGCTGAATTAAAGGAAGCCTCTTTAGGAATATTTGCAATCCAGCTTGACGAGTCGACTGACGTGGCTGCTTGTGCACAACTCCTAGTGTTTGTGCGATACGTCACTGGTCAAGATTTCAAGGAAGAGTTTTTGTTCTGTCATACCTTGAATACGACTACTAGAGGTGAAGACATTTTCAATGAAGTCTCATTGTTTTTTGAGAAAGAAGGACTGTCTTGGAATAATGTATGTGCATGCACAACTGACGGAGCACCAGCAATGCTTGGTCGTTGATCAGGATTTTGAGGAAGAGTGAATCAGGTGAATCCTGAAACCAAGCATCTTCATTGCATGCTTCATAGATATGCCCTGGCATCCAAAACTCTCCCACCTGATTTAAAATTAGTCCTGGATGATGTTGTGCACATGGTAAATGCCATCAAGTCAAGCGCCCTAAATACAAGACTGTTTTCCCTTCTGTGCCAAGAGTTTGGAAGTGATGAAGAAGTGTTGCTCCTTCACACTGAGGTTCGCTGGCTGTCGAGGGGGAATGTGGTATCAAGAGTAGAATCACTAAATGAGGAGCTCACTGAATTCTTCAAATGTGACAACAAGGCAAAGTCACTTGAGTTCACCAAAAAATTGTCAGACAGCCAGTGGCTTCAGAAGCTGGCCTACCTGAGTGACATATTCTTACGCCTCTACTCATTTAACTTATCCCTCCAAGGCCGTTTTGCCACAGTGAGTGATTTCATGGACAAACTTAGGTCACTGACCATGAAGCTGGAGCTTTGGGAAGGGAAGGTCAAAGATGGAAATCTTAGCATGTTTGAACACCTTGGTGAGGCACTTGATAAAAGTCAAAACACTGGAAAACAAGATGTGATGCAACTTGTGCAATCACATCTAGCTTCTCTGCGGATGGAGCTGCAGTCTTACTTCCCCGAATTGAGTGAATTGGAATCAAAATTGATTAGAAATCCTTTTATTGTGAATGTGCACCTTCTCCCAGATAACATGCAAGAGGAGTTCTTAGAGTTGGTGAACGACTCTGTTGCAAAAGATGCATTTGAAACACTTTCCCTAACCAAGTTCTGGGCTAAAATGAGTGAGATTTACCCTGTTGTATCTAAAGTAGTTCTGAACTCTTTGTTGATGTTCCCTAGTACTTATCTGTGTGAGCAAGGATTTTCAACGCTGTTGAACATGAAAACCAAACATCGATCACGGCTTAATGTGGAACATGACCTACGATTGTGCCTGTCTAATGCTGCTCCTCGAATTGAGAAACTTGTTTGTAACAGACAGGCACAGCCTTCACACTGAAGTTCAGTAATGGTTGATAAAGGAAATTTTGTTTCATTTCTGCATGTGTAGTATCACTGTAAAATACTTGGAATATTCATGTTTCATCCCAATAAAGTAATAAAAATTTGAATAATTTCATAATATCCTATGTTGTACCATTGTACATTGAGTTAGTTACTAAATTACCATTTTGTTCGATGTCAGATTACCGGGGGGTACTGGTAAATGGTCTTATATCTCAGGGGGTACTTGACGGGAAAAAGGTTGAGAACCCCTGCTACAAAAGCAGTTAATTAGATATCTACAAGATTAATTGCATGTTGGGTGAAGGGTATCCAGCCAGTAACATTTATCTCTCTCTCTCTCTCTCTCTCTCTCTCTCTCTCTCTCTCTGTATATATATATATATATATATATATATATATATATATATATATATATATATATATATATATATATATATATATGGTAAAATTTATATATGTAGACGTGTTTTTCATATTCAAATAAGCCATTTATATTAATACTTTAATTTCTGGATTCTCTCTTATACCCCGGGATCAGAGACCCAAGGACGAACCAACTCATAGACAATAGCTTCTGGCGGGCCGGAGACTCGAACCCTGGTCCAAGAAGCTGGTATAACAGTGACATAGCATTTATCCACAGAGAGAGATAAAAGTGGATGACAATTCTCCTTTACTTATATCTGTCGAATTCAGATTGTTTGTATTTAGATTTTAAATCAACCCATCTCCATCACTGTAGCAAGTTGGTGTGTTTCTACTTGGCATTCAAGTAATGATTAATTTTGCACATTTAGATGTCTTTTTCATATTCAAATAAGCAACTAGCTGCGGTGGTGGAGAATGGTTGATTTCAATTCTAAGTAAAAAAAAAAAAAAAAAAAAAAAAAATGAATTCGACAGCTGTAAGTATAGGAGAACTGTTATCGACTTTTATCTCTCTCCGTGACTAAATGCTGTCACTGTCATACAGCTTCCTGGAACAGGTTCAATTCCCCGTCTGGCCAGAAGCTATAGTCTTTGATCAATTCCCTCTTGGGTCTCTGATTCCGAGGTAGAAGAGAGAATCCAGAAATTATGGTATCAAAATATACAGGTAGGGCTTATTTGAATATGAAAATACACATTTAAATGTAGAATATCTACCATTAATCGAATGCCAAGTACAAACACACTAACTAGTTAAAGTGGTGAAGATGTGTTAATTTAAATTCTAAGTACAAAAAAAAAAAAAAAAAAAAAAAAATTGTTTGGTATAAATGCAGGAGAATTCTCATCGACTTTTATTATCTCTCCGTGGTAAAATTCTGTGTCACTGTCATACCAGCTTCCTGGATTAGGGTTTGATTCCCTGACTTGCCAGAAGCTATTGTCTTTGAGTTGGTTCACCCTTGGGCCTCTGGTTCCGAGTTATATGAGAGAGTCCACACATTAAGATATTAAAATAAATAGCCAATTTGAATATGAAAAAAAAGTATAAATGTCCAAAGTTTATCATTAATCGAATGCCAAGTATAAACATACCAACTAGCAACGGTGGTGGAAATGGGTTGATTTAAATTTCAAGTACAAAAAAACCTGAATTCGACAAGTATTAGTAGAGGAGAAAAGTCATCCACTTTTATCTCTCCCGTGGATGAATGCTTTGTCACTGCCATACTAGCTTTCTGGAACAGGGTTTGATTATCCTACCGGCCAGAAGCTATGATGTTCGAGTTGGTTAGCCCTCGGGTCACTGATCCCGAGGTATAAGAGAGAATCCAGATATTAAGGTATTAAAGTGTATGGCTTATTTAATTATGAAAAACGTGTCTAAATGTGCCAAATTTATCATTAATCGAGTGCCAAGTACAAACATACCAAATAGCCACGCTGATGGAGATGGGTTGATTCAAATTATAAGTACGAAAAATCTGAATTCGACAGGCATAAGTATAGCATAATTGTCATCGACTTTCATCTCTCTCCGTGGTAAAATGCTTTGACACTGTCATACCAGCTTCCTGGATCAGGATTCGATTCCATGACTGGCTAGAAGCTATTGTCTTCGAGCTGGTTCCCCCACGGGTCTCTGATCCCAAGGTATAAGAGATAATCCAGACATTAGGGTATTAAAATATATATCTTACTTGTATATATATATATATATATATATATATATATATATATATATATATATATATATATATATATATATATATATATATATATATATATATATATATACATACTATTGTGCATGCTCCCATATCTATGATTTCCCTCTAATTCCTCTACTTCTTCACACTGTTCATTAACAGTTTTCCTTTGCTGTGTTCCGTTCCGTACTGATTAGTAAGTCTAGTTCCTCGTATCTTTGATGTTTATTTTATGTTCATTCTTCTTTCTTCTATATTATCATATATGTCTTCAGTCATCCAATTCAGACGTCATCTTTTCTGCTGTTTGGGTACTGGTTCTCTGAGGGCAAAATGTAGGATTATCCAGTCTCTGTCTAGTTTCAATTATTGTTGGTCTGTTACAAGGAGATTTAGTTGCATTCTTTTCTTTTTGTTTCCATTAATATTTCTAGTTTTACTCTTAAAGTTGTTACTACTGGCACATGGTCGGCGTAACCACCTGCTCCTGGATATATGCTTGTGTCCAGTACATCTTTTATGAATTTTTCGGTAATTAAAATTGTCAATTGGATTTCCACATCCGCCCCCTGGGATTTTTTATGTTTATAGTAATTATGCAGTTTTTTTCGAACCATGTGTTAGTTAAATGCAATCCGTTTGTATAACACGAGGATATTAATATTTCTCCTTTGAAGTACCCTTCTCCCAGTCCATTGATCCCACTTGTGTCGTAAAAATGCCCTTTTCCTAAAATTGCATTACAATCTTCCATCACCGTTACAATTTCTTGAGATTTACATTGTTTTTGAGTGTCTGCTAGTTGATCATACAATTCGTCTACTTCCTGTTCTGTAGAATCTTGTGTTGGAGCATATACCTCTATTATGTTTATATTGAATGGATGTCCTTTTATCTGATATTGCCCTTTACCTAAGTACCCTGTTTGATTGATCATTATGCCAACTCCCCTTGCTTGTTTATCACCTCCAGAATAAAAGAAAGTGATTCCTTCACTATTAATTTTGCCAGTTCCTGTTCATCTTACTACACTTAAACCGAGAATTTCTAGGTTTATTCTTTGCTAACATTCTGTTTGCCTACTCATTGGCTTTCTCTGTTGCTTACACTATTTTCGCTGTTTCTGTTTTATGCAGTCGCATGATAATGGTCTGGATCTGACTGCAGTCCTCGGATTCCCCTACTGAGCATGGTTACTCCAACTCTTCTGTCAGTATACCCATTTTAGTTACAAACCCATGTTGGTTATATCGACAGTTTGGTTTTGGCTCATGATTATCATGGAGGTTATACACGGTTGGGTTCACCTATCACATTGCTCGGGGGCAACCAATATTTTCTTTTGCTTCAAGACTTAATCTTGCTATGCCATACCAATTTTGCTGCTGCACCTTATCTGATGTTGCCCATTTATGGGTCTTCTACCATACTGCTGCTTCAGACAATTTGTACCTAGAGGTGATGTTCTCTATTTCACAATGTATCAGATACGCATACTCTCAGATGGTTTTTCCCATCAGACAAGATGGTTCACTAGGGTGTGGCTGATATAGTACACTTATACCTTCTCGGAGCCACATCTGAGAGCTGGGTAGTCAGTGGTGATCAGGTTTTTGTAGCCACTCATTTTTAGATGCGGCTGCTATCATATCCTATTGACTATACCTGCATTCTGCCTCATACACCCTACATATACAGTAGGTTACATAAGATAACGAATGGAGTGTGGAAGCGCTACAGAAGTGATCCCCAGAGGAAAAAAACCTTCTCACAGGCGTCAAAGAACTATAGAGTTACAACACACCTGATACTAGAATGGGGATAAGTCTTTATATTTAGATATTCCAAAGTTATTGAGGAGTCATAAACAACTTTATCACTACTAACAGCGATTATTACTATCAATGGTTATCGACCAGCCAAGTGAAAAAGTCAACATAAAATGATTGCTGATTATCTCAATTTAGATGATCATATAATGAACTTACAATTTTTCAATATAGTCGAAACAGGCTGCAAACTAAGCCAATTTCTGCCATGCAATCATGATACTGGTAATTCTCAGCCTGTCTGCAATAAAAAGTTTAGCCTGTGACCACCTTGATGCTTCTTTCTAGGAAATAGGATGGTGATGTCTTTGCAAAGTTATAGATGGACATACAGCAAAATTACCTGGTTCAGAAAGCATCTCAAATGAAACTAATGATCAACCCTTAGTCTAGTATTGCTTCATTACAGATAACACCTTTACTCTAAAGAAGTGTATGGGGAAAACGTACTCTTCACAGTGCTTAAGAAAACGCTTTTATAACTATCAAATAAACATGGCAAGACATAGGTTTGAGATTACGTTTTGGATTTGAGTAAGCAAGTAGATATTGTTCATCATTATTTTCTATTGTATTTTTTATATTATTTTCAATATATATCTACTTATAATTCTGGAAAGATATCTATAATAGTAATATCTCTGTTATATGAATTCTATAGTTGAAGCTAGACTGTTCCCTTCATAAAAGGTTCATATATAAGGCAATAGTAAATACTGCAAAATGGAAACAACTCGTCTTAATATATTTATTACAGAAACGTTAAACATAACATACCATAATAGCTTCCTAATAACTAAAGGCAAAATAATAAACAATCGTAATTTATACATTAACACTCCAAAATAATCGGCAGGTGGCTTGAGGTCAACACCTAAAAGAAAAGAGAGAGACGTCCCTTACAATGACAAGAGCACTTGAGTTACACCAAAATTGAAGCATTAATCTATATAAAACTACAATATTTCAAAATCTCATAATAAACCATCACTCTTTGAACAATAATTATGATAGAATAATCGCCTAAAAAGAAAACCCTTGGAGATATAAAACACACGTAACAAAAGGTGATCACTACCCATCAGGTATTACGGTATATGCTGTCCACTCCTAACAAAAAAAAAAAAAAAAAAAAAAAAAAAATACTCACATAATAAACAGCAACACTCACACAAAATTCATATACATAATATAGAATGAGCACTTAACATAACACAGTGCATTATCACGAAGATGTTTGGGTTTTTCTAGTACACACGATGGATATCGGACCACGTCCTTACACTGTCCCACAACTCCTCAAAGCAGAGCACCTCATCCCTTGCTAATGAGCCCCCTACTGCTGTAGTCAAAATTCCGCTATTTTATCACTTCATTACCTCGCATAGTGATGTCCAAACAGGTAAACAGTACTTTACAGACCCAACAGGCAGACTTCCCTATACATGTCATCATAATGCATGACAATATCTCTTTGATGAATGAATAGATTGGAACATTTCTTACAAAACAAATACAAGTTAACCCAAATAAAAATATTTCTCTAGTACAATCATGACTCCTGTAGAGTAACCTCATTACACAGACGTTACTAAAACTTAAGATTTTGGGCAATATGGATATATAAAAAATTAGTATGTTACAAAAAATTATCAGCAAAAATTTACCACATCAGTAAAAGTTACATTAAATCATAATTTTCTAAAGAAAAGTCACAATTAGTTACAACCTACTCAAGCAGTCTGCACTAACATTTTCTTTGCCAGGGATATCAAAGGTTGGTGGTCGGATTTTATGACAAATGACTTCCTGTATAGATACTCGTAAAACATCTTTATAATTCATACTACTGCGAGGAGTCCCATCTCAATTACAGGGTAATTCTACTCTGCACCTTTGAATTTACTGTTATTATACTGCGATAGCCAACGTTCTACATCAACATATTGCATTAGGATTACCCCTAAACCCACATCACATGCATCTCTCTGTAACAAAATTTTTGGTTAAATCATGTAACCTAACTATTGGATGTACACCTCAAAGGTTTTTAATTTAGTATCTTTTTAACTTTGTCTTCAGTTGTTTGGACTATACCGGTACCGATCATACTGCCCAAATACTCAACTGAAAAATGAGCAATGTCAGTTTTGGAATGCTTAGTTGTGAATTATGCCTTTCTTGAAATATCCAGTACCAACTGCAGAGTTTTCTTGTGCTTTCCCCACCCCTATAAATAAATCCATCAAACAGCTCTACATTCTTCACACCATTAACTAATTTCCTAAACATGCAGTTAAAAGTAGCGCCAGCATTTACCAAACCAAATGAAATAGTAACAACCTTTACAAGTCCTTTGTTAGTTTGAAAAGCTTTTACTTCCATCCACATGACCGATTGTTCGGCGAACTTTGTTTCTTATCAGTCAAAGTTCAGTATAGGTCTTTATGTTTTGTGTCCAAATTAAGACAGTTGAGCAGCGAGAGATTAGTGACAGCAGCAAGAGTCATTGTTATTCAGGTAACAAGAGAATGAATATTCCTATACAAAAAAGAAGATTCTTTAGTGTATTGTTATTGCTATGAGTTCTAGAAGAAAAAGAAGAAGAAAATTGTGTTAACAGTGGGTTTGGAAAGGAGACATAATTTGGGAATTCATGTATTTTATAATGCTACAGGTATTATAATGTGAATCAGAACTAGATTTCATAAATTACTTGAGAATGGATCCAAATACGTTTTACAATGTTATCTCGAAACTAGAACTTACAATTATACAGAACTTCAATACACATTACAACAAGGATTTCCATGCAGCGTTTGTGTAAAATTATACTTAAAATTTATAGAGAGCTCTATAATAGCCTAAGAAAGGAGATTTCTTTGACTTGCTCTTTTGCTGCATTTCTCACCTTTCACGTCTATGTTATCTGTAGGAAAGAGCTAGTTTTGCTTCACCTCATCTTCAATAACATTATTGATATTAGTGCCCAGGTTTATTCTAGAAACTGCTGCAACTCGACATTCATTGTTGATTAAGTCATCATAAAGTTGGAATATGGGCTCTTGTATTGGCAGCCCGTAAAAAAATAAATTGCATCGCTATCTTCATAAGCATCGGCCTTTACATCCCAATGGCTGAAAGGGTGCTTTTTATACAGATATCAAGTTTAAAGTTGCTGGCCGGGACCAATAAAACTTTGATATGTTTTAACCTGAAAGTGAAATATTAAAAAAATGGTATACAATTGGCATTGGAGACAAACATAACATCTTACTCCAGGCAATGATATCTTCCAAGTCTTTAGCCACCAACGAGCACAGCTCTTGTTACTTTGGTAATCATACGAAAAAACCTATACTGAACTTTGCTCACGGCTTCAACGCTTCTGAAGTCACCTGAAACAAAGTTTGAAAGCTCGTCTGTGTGGACAGAGCCTTACTTATGGGAGTCATAATCAAGTTCTCATCTGGCATGGTTTCTGAATCGAATACCTTAAGATTATAGATCTTCTGAAAATCTAAGTACATCCGATCACTGCCATCTTTTTCCTTCACCACTATTAAAGGTGTTGCATATGGAAAATTTAAACATTCAATCACTCCTAATCTGAGCATCCTCTCAATCTCCTTTTCCATATCTTGCTGCAGAGCATAATGTAGCGGCTATGGTCTAGACCCTCTAGGACCCTTACTGGACAGTTTTATCATTAGTTCAATCACATCAGCTCAACCTGATACATCAGTAAACATATTCTTGTATTCGCATAGAATCCTAGCCACCTCCTCCCTTTGATCATCAGATAATCCCTGATTAATTTTAACATTATATATCTTCACTCTGAACATTCCTTGAAACAATTGGAACCTCATATTTATCACCATCCTCACTAATCACAGCTACACAAGCAATGTTATCACTCTTCTGATCCTCCATAAAAAAGTACAGAAACATATTCAAAAGCCTCATTACCCTCGGCCTTAGTAACTTGAGACTTACCCTTAAGGAAGCTATTGCCTTAGCCTATCCCATCATGGTATAACTTGAACATGTTAATGTGGTATTTTTGCTGAACTACAGTAATATTAAGATTAAAATTAAACCTTTTAACTTTCTTTACCAAATCAAATGGACCTTGTTCATGAACTAGTAGCTTATTGATGCTTGTGGGACATAGTGATATGACCTGATCCTCTTAATTTATTTCTCTTTTTCAAGAATTTTTATCACAGCAATACTGTTACTTATTTCTAGTCCTCTATAACTCTTCTTGAGCCAGTCTATCCCTCGGTAACTCTTCTTGAGCCAGTCAAGCCTTCTCTAACTCTTCTTGAGCTAGTCTAGCCCTCTCTAACTCTTCTTGAGCCGTTCCACATGTATCCTTCAACCTCTCTCTCATATAAACTACATACTCTTGTGTTTTCCTCATACTATCCTTAATTGCAGTTTCTTCATTTTCTCACAACTTCCTCAATAAACTAAGTGGCCCCCTTACAGTACTAACTCAAATGGAGATAATTTTGCATTAGACCATGGAACTTTGCGATATGCAAATAATAAAAGATCAATGTATCTTTGCCACATCTTGGTTTTCTCTGTAGACATACGTCTGAGAATTTTCTTTAACACTTCATTAAACCTTTCTACTAACTATTGCACAGAGCAGGATATGGAGTAGAAGTAATACTCTTAATAGACAATAAGCGATAAAATTCCCGTATTACATCACCGGTGAAATGTGTTCTACTCTCAGATAATACCTCCTTTGGAATTCCCACTAGAGAGAATACTGACAGCAAAGCCTCAGCCACAGTAACCGAATCTCTATTCTTCAAAGTTATTGCCCAGGGTAACGTATAGCGTAGTCAACAATGTTGAGAACATATCTTGATCCGTTACTAGCATGGGGTTCTATCAGACCCACTATGTCCCTTGCAACATGCTGGAATAATCTTTGGAATTAGGAGCATTATTCCAAACTTTACCTTTTTAACTCTTTCCTTATCAAATGTATGTTGACAAGCATCGTATGACTTGTAAAATCTTGCTATCTGGCTGACAGGCCTAGACTAATAAAAAAATTTGCTTATATGCAGTTGATTTTTGTATTTCTAAATATCCGCTCATTAAAGAATCATGAGCCAATTATATTACTGCATGACGGAATTTATCAGGAACATCGGCGTCAATGACCTTAGATGTCAGGATGCGGGAGAACCTAAAATCAATCAATCAATTTATTAGGAACAACTAACTAATTATTTACATTACCTACATTTTGCACTCTACAATATAATATACCCTTTTTAACAGAACAATGAACTTTATTTTCCTTCTTCACAAAGACCCTATTTGACTTCGAATGCTCCAAATCCCAACCACCTTTTTTTTTCAACTCTCCATCTTCAACCTGTTATTTACCTATTTTGTCTTTCTGCAATAAATTTATAACTCCCTTAACTATGAGCTTTGATGGTCTCTTTAGCTTTTTCTCTTGCTATTCACTCTGCAGTCGGGTGGTAACAGCACTAACCTAAATGCTTTACTCGTTAGTTGAAACATCAATTGCTCTTATCACTAAATGACAAATAGGATGAAGCGAACAGACAGCTAATGTATTGCCTGTAAAATATGGTGCGACAACATCAACAATAGCCTTAGGATATCTAAGATTTGAAGGTCAACAGGCTTAATGGTAAACTTATGTTTTGGCACTAAAGTCTCTTCAACACCGTAGTACAACCAAGCTCACAAAATACATTAACCTTCACTCTTTCCACAGTACCTTTATCCACCCTTAACTTAACCCCATGACCAATAACAGCTGCATACTTGGTCGCACCCTTGCTCTTTTTACGTTCTGGTCCCCCAAAACCTATCGAAATAATCCTTAGCAAGCTGGTTACCATGGCCACATAACAATTTTGTGTCCTAACGTTCCTATCACTATGAACACCAGTTTGCCATTTAATATCCTCATTCATAAGTTCTCTGGCAGTGGTTCCCTGCTTTTCCCAGCTATCACTTAAACCCTTCTTGCCATAGTCTAAAGGGCCTCCATCTAAATCTCAACATATTTTATAACTTTATTGAAAGTTTTCATTTCATGCTCCTTCAAAAATACAAATATATTTTTGTCACAAGCATTTAAAAATTGTTCTTCTAAAATTAAGTAAAATAAGTCATCAAATGTTTCTTCATAACCAGCTAAGTCCACCCACTTCTTTTAAGATTTTTTCAATCTATTACCAAATATCTGAGTGGTACCGTTCTTAAAGAATTTACCGCTACGAAATATTAACCTATATCCTTCTGAAGTACACTTAAAACAGCGCAATAATACCTCTTTAATTCCCTGTCCACATGGACGAGCTTTGCTCGGCGAACTTTGTTTCAGGTGACGTCAGAAGTGTAAAAGCAGCGAGCAAAGCTCGGTATAGGGTTTGGTTACCGAAATAATGAGAACTATGCTCGTTGGTGATTAAATACTGGTGAGATGTCACTGCCAGACGTACAGAGTTACGTTTTTCATCAATGCCAATGATATACTATTCCATTTATATTCTACTTACAAGTTTAAACATGCAAAAGTTTTATTGGTCCCGTGATGCTACTTTAAACTTGATAGTTGTATAAACCAGGGACATGCAGAGGGGGGGGGGGGTGCTAGGGGTGCCAAAGCACCTGCCCCTTTTGCTACTGTATTAAAAGTGCCATTTTGAGAGGGATGTATTATAGGCCCGCCGCCTATATGTGTCAATGAGGATGATAATAATAATAATAATAATAATAATAATAATAATAATAATAATAATAATAATAATAATAATTATTAGTATTATTATTATTATTTTGATTATTAACTCTTGGTTGGAGTATTCACCTCAGAAAGATGCCATGTTCTGCTTCAGCTGTCGTCTTTTTGAATGAGGAAAAGTACAGGGGCCGAGTACCTTGGAAATCAGAGGGCATAAGCTGTTGGAGGACAGCTTTAGAGAAAATAAAGGAGCATGCTAGTACAGAATCTCACATGATTGGTATGGTTCGATGGAAAGGGTTCCAAAGTCCAGCATTAGATATTGCTTTAGAAACAGCTAATCAGGAAGTACAAGCTGCTTGAGATAAAGAAAAGCAGAGAAACAGAAATTTTATGTAGGTTGATCTCCATTACTCTATACGTGGCTAGACAATGTTTAGCAAGTATGACAGTATAGTTAAATTGCACCTTGATGTAATTAGAAAAATAAAATACTGAAAAGACCCCAAGTGTCATTGCTTTCAAATAACATAGATGATATGCATGGACAAGGATATGATGGGGCAGCAAATATGAGTGGAAGATATAATGGATTACAGTCCAGACTCCAAAAAAAGAACCCAAAGGCACTCCATGTACACTGCCATGCACACAGTCTAAATCTAGTATTAGTCGAAAGTGCAAAATCAAGTATTTAGTTTGCAACTATTTTAAGTTTGGTGGAGAAACTGTATGCTTTTATTGCTAACTCTTTAAAATGGCATGCTGCTTTCATGGAGATCCAGAAAGCAATGTATCCAGAAGACCACCCACTTGAACTTAAGAAGCTACCAGACACAAGATGGGCTTGCAGAGAGTCAGCTCTTAGAACCATGAGGAAGGTCATCCAGCTCTGAAGCTATTTTTAAAAGAAATAGGGCAAAAACATCCTCCTGATGCATCACCAGGGGATACCTCAATATTGCTGCTAAGTATTAACTTTGCATTTCTTGTCTGTCTTGAGATTGCCACCGCAGTTTTTCAAGAAACTGCCTATGCCCCTAATGCCCTACAACAGAAAGACTTTGCTTTGGCTGCCTCGCACAGAATTGTGGATGGAGTGCTACAAAGTTTGAAAGAATTAAGAAATGATGAGAAGTTTCAGGAGATTTTTACATATGTTAAAGAAAGAGCTGAATCCATGGCCACCGACCACCCCTCTGAGATTCCTGGACAAGGCAGAAGAAGAAAAAGGCCTGAAAGATACAAGTATAGTGCTACATCTGCTACTGAGGACCAGCAATATCAATCCTTGGATGAGTATTACCGTATGAGAGTATCTTATGTGTTTTTAGATACAATATCACAAGAGCTACAAAGAAGATTTAAAAGTGGAGACAACACAACATGGGGTATCCTAAATGCCTTTTATTGTAGGACAGTCCAAGATAACTGGAAAGAACCTGTGAATGAAGAGGCATTCAAGTCATTAAAAAGATTATGCCAGTTTTATGAGTTAAAAGAGGTAGACAAGTTACGGTTGGAATTAAAGATCTTCTATTCCTTATTTCCTTGCCTGCCACAGAACACTGCAGCTACAATGCTCATCCTGATGAAAGAAAACAATATCCAGGAAATATTGCCACTTATGCTTGAACTCTTAACAACTCTACCCGTCACAACTACAACAGTGGAAAGGATCTTCAAACTCAAGCTGGTGAAGACAAAGCTACTCACCCTGCCCAGTGAGGAGAGATTATCTAATCCTTTGTTGCTAGCAGTTGAAAAGGATATCACAATCAACAACAGTGAAGTTATCAGCATATTCAAAGAAATGGCACACAGAAGGGTTCTCTGATAAATATAAAATGATAAGGTTTGGTTATAAGTCAAGTGTATTTATCATACTGATTGATTTTCTTGCAGTCATTTATGTAAAAGTAATACATATAATTTTTCTTTTGTTAAATTTCCTAGTTCTAATGGTAGTCAGTACTGTAGATTTTTTGTCCATAAAAAACATTAGCCCATTAGTACCTATGATATTAGTCATGTTTATCACTTTCTTGAATTATTAATGGCTATTCGAAAGAATATTGAGCCGGTATATATTTAGCATCATTAATTTCTATATTTTTGCCTTTTTTTTTCACTTGAGCACCTGCCCTGAAAAAGTTTTCTGCACGTCCCTGGTATAAACAACATCCATTCAGCAATTGTGATGTGAGTATCCATGCCTTTCGAGATCGTGAGGAATTTTTTATAGACTGCTAATGCAAGAGCCCGTGTTCTAGCTTAATAACGTAATCTACAATGAATGACGAGTTGCAGCAATTTCTAAAATAACCCTGGACACTAATATTGATAATGTTATTGAAGATGAAGTGAAGCAAAAACTAGCTCTTTCTTACAGATAACATATATATGACAGGCAACATATGTGGCAAATTAGCCAGTCGAAGAAATCTCTTTTCTTAGGCCTTCATAGATCTCTCTGCAAGTGTCGAGTATAATTTTATGCAAACTCTGCTTGGAAACCATTGTTGTAATGTTTATTGAAGTTCTGTATAATTGTATAATGTTTGGCGATTATATGGTCCACTTCTCGCAAAAAACATTGTACAACGTATTTGGATCCCTTCTATTGGTATTTATGAAATGTAGTTCCAATTCACTTCATAACTCTTGTAGTATCATAACATACACAGCTTCCCAGATTCTGTCTCTAGGCACCAAATTTTCTTCTTTCCTTTTTTTTTACCACACACAGCAATAAAAATACACTAGGTCATTTCCTTTTTTTGTATACGAATGTTCTGTTTCTTGTTAGCTGTACAAAAATCATTCTTGCTGCTGTCTTGAAGCTCTAGCTGCTCAACTGTCATTGTTTGGACGCAAGCAAAAATACCTTTACCGAACATAAAAATATAACCACATAATAGATTTAGCAAATATTTAGAGCATTACAAAAGACGCAACGAATACTCACGGCACACCAAAACTAAATAATGATAAACATAAGTTCTTACAAAGAAGTAGGTCGAGCTGACTTCACAGACTTTTATGTAGGGAGGGACGAAAGTCTTTGCTTAGTTTCAGATATAAAATTTTGATACGAAGGAACACAGATTCTGATGACGGACAGATGAAACTTCTTTATCTTTTCCAAGATATTATATCGTTGCATATTTAGTAACAAATTCCAGGTCACAGTGGATGTAGCTGCAATGCCTCCACTACAAATAGTGTTCACTCAGGTCTCCTCTAGTCTGCCGCTCGTCACCTGTCCTATATATACACGGAACCAATAATCCCCAATGATTGTGACGTCCCCCGAGAAGCACCCAGGACCGGCATTACGCAACAAGATGCCACGGGACAGACCCATTGTCGAATCATCTCAGATTGTATAGCTCCCGCTTGTCAGATGGCTGATGTCGAAGCAGAATCTTCAAGTCCACAATATTTTTGTTTTACAATTACATTAACAAATATAGAAATTGAATCCTTTCATTTTTACATTAACATGAAAAATTTTACCTTTTTCGCAAGTTTTTAATAACAATATTCATAGATTTAACGTACATATAATATAAATACAAAATAGTAAAGAATTATAATTAATATAATAAAAGTACAAAATAGTTGGTACTGTTGGGGGTATTCCTGCGAGGTTGGGAAGGAAACAAAATCTTGAAATTAACGTAAGTTTTATTGAGAATGTGCAACACAAAAATTATACACAACGGGCTGGAGACACGTCTGCCTTGGGTGACGAACGATAATACAAGCCAACTGTGTGATGCCCAAGGCACTGCCCCATTTAATAATGTAAAGGATAACTATGCCTAATAACATGGTAATATGATATATATATATATATATATATATATATATATATATATATATATATATATATATATATATATACACATGAGTACATAGGCTGTGTATTTATTCACTAGAGACACATATGATATATGACACACATAATACATTAGTTTAGGTAGGAATATATGTTAACGTCAGTTGATGTAACAGTCTCACATTTTATATGTCTACTCCTCCTAACCCCCTCGTGCTCGTACTTCCATTCTTGAGCGAACTCTTTCTAATGAGCCTTTGAAATCTGTGTGGGAACACTTGAGGGTTAGAGACCAAGGGCCTTTCTATGTTCATGCAAGGGGCCATAGGTAAATGGGGGAGGGAGTTAACACCAGGCGTTGGCACTGGACGTAGAAAGCGGCGGTTATGCCACCAAACTCGGCCACTGAGAAGACCCACCTCATAGCCTCGTGATCTGCCACAACCCATGGCAACTCCAACCTTCTCCCAGCAATCAGATGTTGGGTCTTGGATTCTTACTGTCTGACCTATACCTAACTTGGGAAGTGGCTGGGCGTGTTGATCATATAGTAGTTTCACTTATTCAGCAAGGGCAGCTGTGCAGTTGTCACAATCGTCAGACTTGGCCTGCCACTTCTTTGAAAAAGACTGTGGATGAGTGGGCAGCCATACAAAACCTGTGCTGGAGAGCGGCCTGTGAAGTTTGTAGTATTACGCAGTTCCAAGAGGCATTTATCAAATTCTTCGCAATCAATATTGCTAGAAAATGCTGTCTTTAGAACTAAGTGCTTAATGGCTTTTACAGATGCTTCTGCATGGCCATTGGACTGGGAGTAATGTGGTGATGATATGATGTCGTGGACACCCCATCTCATCGAAAAATCTTAGAAGTCTTTGTTGGTGAATTGAGGGCCAACATCAGTCCCGATACGAAGGGGAACACCAACTTCCTTGAAGTAATGACAGAAGATACGTATGGTATTGGAAGCAGTAGTGTCTCCTTTACATGGTACCACAACAGGCAACCTAGAGAGTCAATCAGTTACAACGAGGAATGACTTCCCAGCGACACAGAAAAAGTCCGCCGAGAAAGACTCAAAAGGCCTAGTAGAGTGGTCATCATTCAATAAGGAATCTTGCTGAAGGCTAGGCTGCAGCATTTGACATGATTCACAAGCTCTGACATTACTGGTGATGTCTGAGTCGATTCCCAGCCAAAAAATGGTCTGTCTTGCATGTTGCTTCATGGATTCCACGCCTCGATGACTATCAAGAAGATGAGGCGAGAGTACGACGGCAGAGAGCAGCAGGGACAACAGTTCTTGCTCATAGAGAACCAGATCACCATCAGCTGAGAGGTTTTCCCTTAATTTCCAGAAAGGGAGTAACGACTGGTGTTGGTTACAACGGCTCGATGGAAATCCTGCACACAATTCACAAGATGGGTATATGATGGATCAGCTCTTGCTGCAGCTTGGAGTTCCTTACGGGTACTATCTGTTTCTTCGTGCATAGAATCTTCTTCGGCGATGACAGCATTGACATTGGCGATTTATCTGACGTGTGTTGTGACAACAGCACAAGCGATTTCATCTTCTGGAGTAGGATGACTGATTGGAGCTCGAGATAAGGCATCTGGAATACTGAGGTGCCTTCTAGCCTGCCACAATGCTGTGAACACGCACGGGGAAATATTTCCCTTGAGACGCTGAAGGCGAGGATTCACCACTTCATCAAGTGAATAATGATTGAGAATTGGGCCGGTGATCAGTCATCAGGGTAAAATGCTAAAGACCAGCTAGATACAACTTACACTTAGACATGGCACACCGCTAACAACTCTAGCTCTATAGTAGCGTAATGAGAATCGGTATCTGTGAGGAAACGGAAGCTATATTGAACTAGATGAAGTCTGCCATTACTATGCTCCTGTAGGAAAGTGTATCCAATTTCAAAAAGGCGAGAGGCATCATTCTGGAGGAGTACCGGTATTGCAGGATCGAAGGATGCAAGGACTGGGGCTTAATAAGGTGGTCTTGACTCGACGAAAGGCCGCGTCATGATCGGAAGTCCAAACGAATGCTCTCTTGGGGCTCATCAGAGCTCTAGGAGCAATCTCAGGGTAAATTTGCTCAACTGGTTCACTATACCCATGAATGATCAAAGGTCAGTCAAATTGGTCAGGATTGGAAAGTCCTGGATTGCACTTGCACTGACTTTGCCAGGATCAGCTGCTATACCCTCTAAGAGCTGATATCCACAAAAGGACACTTGGGATGTAGCAACCATAAACTTGTCTCTGTTGAGAGTAATCTAAGAAGCATCTCATAGATTTGCTGAAGATGAGTGTAATAATCTTCATCAGAAAGAAGTATGTCATCCCCGAGCTTTACACAGTTCTGTATTCCTTGAAGGGCCATATCACTGTGGAGACAGAAGGCGTCCCCTGTAGCTGCAAAACCGATTGGGCCTCTGCAATGTTTGAAATGGCTATATGGTGTAATGAAGGCTGTCAAGTGTTGGTCCTCTCCAGCAAGTGCCATCTGCCAATATCCACATAAGGCATCCTGCTGTAGTAAAATACCTTACCTTCGAGTTTACACTTCGGATGGTAGCGAATGGAGTTGGAGAAGGGTGGGTTGGTCGGGACACTTGACTGTCGACCGCAGTTTTTGCAGTTGCTTCCTAGAGCTGGACATAATTTGGAAGAAAGGTGATTACATGCACAACACTGGGAGGGACTGGCTGGTTTGGGTGGTGGGGTTGAAGAATGATTTTTCCCACCTCCTTTATGTTTCTTGTGTGTTGAAACGGCACGTAGCTGGGAGGTTGGTTCTCGAATGGCAGAAGTAGCCTCCCTGGATGAGTGAACAGTATTGACCACCTTCTGTAGTGAAGCTGTTGCATCAAAAGAGATGAGTTTCTGAATGGTTTGCCAATCACTGATACCCATGAGAATTATCATCTTCACTTGAGTTTCCTCACACACTGAAGAATTCCCTTGACAGACTTCCACCTCTTCAGCTGTTCTTATGTCACAAGTGAAAATCTGAAAAAGAATCTCCCTTAAACTCCTTGCAACTGAAGTGTTCTCTTCGGCGTAGGGTTTTGTTGCGCTAACTTTTCACGTGATCCTGCAGCTCGTCTAACACTTCATCTACTGTCCTGTCTGTATTAGGCGGAATATCCAGAGTGTCCTCCAAGATCCTCTGCGTCTCAAGTGGGACGCCCATTGTGAGCTGAATGAGTTGCGTCTCTCAAGGTAACTTAGATAAATCCACCATGACAGAATAATCTTCCCATCGACGTCTCCATTCACGAAAAAACTTGAAAACTGGTATGTGCTTGAAGGAGAGGCTGGTTCTGGGCGATGGCTTTTTGAGGGGCAGATATTACTGATGAACTTGAAAATGAAGCAGTAGGCACTGACGACATTTACTATGTATTGACTAAAAGGGTGTGTGCTATTGGGTTGGGAGGTAACAGGAAGCAACCTCTACAAAAATGCTGTAAAGTGAGCACTTCCTTGCTATCGACGTCGTTCGTATTTCCTGCGTCGAAAATCCTCTTCTTGGCGTCTTCTTGTATCCTTTCGTATTCGACATTGTTCAAGATACTTGATGAAATGTAGAAAATCGGCTCCTAAAGCTCATTGAGGAAGTGTATAATGTAGGGTGAGTGGCGGTGGCAACTGGTACTCTTCTTCACCAGTTAATCCACCGAGAGTTCCAATATTTCGATTAAATTCTTCCTCTACCTCTGCTTCTCGTATATCAGTAGATTTATTAGGAAATTGCAATTCAGTCATGGTGTAATATAAAAAAAAAACAGTTACATTAACACATTAAGAACGAATATGTAAGAAATAAAAGTTCTTTCTTTTAAAATATTCAGAAATTTTTTAATTCTTATAAATATGTGCATGTATTGCTAATTGTAGCGGTATGGTACAGGTAGGGTGGGGGAGAAGTCTGTTTGACGAACAGTAGTCCCCTCGGGGACGTCAGTTGCCCGGAAGCGTTCGAAGTGATGTAGATGTCAGTGTGCCGGCCTAGTTAAATTGTGTTCTATAATCCTCTTATTATACTTAATTACAGGGCACAGCACATGAAGAGGCCACTTAACAGTCACTAAGGCACACAGCACTAAAAGGATCCACTTATAAGTCACTATGGGCAACGAACACTACACTTTAACGCACATGAACTGCACAGTAAATCCATGGATATCCACGAGAAAGGTGATGGTGGCTGTAATCGAAATCTTGCACTGCTTGAAAACTTGTAAAAGCACTGTCCTATCACAAAATACTCATTGCGCCATGTTGGGGGTATTCCTGTGAGGTTGGGAAGGAAACACAATCTTGAAATTAACGTAAGTTCTATTGAGAAGGTGCAACTCAAGAATTATATACAAAAGGCCGGAAACATGTCTGCCTTGAGTGACAAACGATAGTACAAGCTAACTGTGTGAGGCCCCAAGGCTGGAAAGTAAAATGTTGCCATGTATTCGGGGCGCTGCCACACTTAATAATGTAATGGATAACTATGTATGATAACATGGTAATATGATGCATATATACACTTGAGTACATAGGGGGTGTATTTATTTACAAGAGACACATAATACATTACGTTAGGTATTAATATATGCTAACGCCAGTTAATGTAACGGTTTCACATTTTATACATCTACAAGTACGCGACTTGAGGTCAACTCCTAAAATAAAAGAAAAAAAGGTCTCTTATAGAGGTCATAATATTTCAAAGTCACTAAATATAATATTTTTAACACCAATTATATCATGATAAATTAATTCACCAAAAGAAAACCCTTGGAGATATAAAGCACACGTAACAAAAGGTTATCACCACCCAACACGTATTACGCTAAATGCTGTCCATTCTTAGAACGAAACAATTACTCACGTAAATTAACAGCAACAATTGTACAAGAAAGTAAAATTATAGAACGATACGGAAAAACATTTCCAAGAGAAATAACAACTTTTGCCACAGTAAATAATGAGCTTTGAACGAATTTGCACTTTTATTTCCGCCGCAAATAATCCGTTAGTTTTACCATTATTTATCGATTAGACAGTAAATTAACCATAATCACGAAGATTATCTCTGGGTTTCTTCCAGTACACACGAGGGATATCTAATCACGTTAGTACACTGCCCCAAAACTTCTCAAGTTCCCTACAGCTGTAGTCTAAATTCCGACTATGTTGTCGCTTTGTTAACACGCGCAACGAGAGACAAACAGGTAAACATTAATTTACAAAACCAACAGGCAAACTTCCCTATACATGTCATCATAATGCATGTCAATCTCTTTGTATTACATTTTATAGCAATATCAATATTTACAATTTTTCCCTCACAGGTTGTTTCAAACACCCATAAATCTTCGTCATGATCGTATCGAGTCTGTGGTGCTAGGCGCGTGTGTGTTGCACTGCTTAATTATGACGAGATCTCAGGTAGCCAAGAATGAGGCAGAACAAGGAAATGATTTGTCGCATGAGATGCAGCCTACAAACTGTATATGTGATCCACGTTACCAAACCTGACCAACAAACAGCGGAATATATCAGTCTCTACTGGCAAAAGTCAACGTGACCGTATAAGTGATTATGCTAACTCTCCTGCAAGCTCTCTTCAATGAAAATATTATATGATATAAATAGGTATCTTATAATTAATAAAATAATTCATATGCCATTTCGTTTGAAATTGATAAACTATTGATTATGGTTTCATCTTTCAATATATATTTTATTTTCGTTTATTTTATTTTTAATTGTTTAAACTACCTACTATCTTATTTGCTGTTAAATATCATATATTTCAGGTAAGCATTTTGTATATAAATTGTTCTTCAATAAAATAATATTCTGTGATCATATATTGTTTCTATAAATATGTTAATGTCTAACCTCATATTTTTTCAATCGTATCAAGTCCAACTTTTATATACATATACATATATATATCTATCTATATATATATATACATATATATATATATATATATATATATATATATATATATATATATATATATGTATATATATACATATATATGTATATATATATATATATATATATATATATATATATATATATATATATATATATATATATATATATATATATATATATATATATATATGTAGTAGTGTATCTTTACATGTATATTGAAATAATATTTCATGACATAAAGGAAAATCTAATTTATATATATATATATATATATATATATATATATATATATATATATATATATATATATATATATATATATATATATATATTTATTTATATATAATAAAACATTTACACATTTCATTATCCGAAATAAATTTACCGTAATATTACAGAAACAACATGAGAAAAAACCCAATTTCTAGAAAATTAAATAAATTATAGAAAAAAAAATATAAAATTTTGACAGGAGTACACAGAATACAGCTGAAAAAATACCTATCTCCAACAAATATAGCAAACCGGAAAGAAATTAACGACAAAGTGACATCCACTTCAGGAAAAAAATATAAACACTGCATTATATATAATACGGATTTTTTATAAACTAAAAACAAGGAAGCATTTTGTCCATTGTCCCATTAGATACTAAACTCGTACTTAGAGGCAAAGTCTCCAAAAATGTCATACTAGGGGGCTCAAGTTGTGCACATCAAATCTAATTGCTGGCAACGGTGGCAAGAGTACAGGTGTTGAAACTGTCATAAGCCAAGGTGAAATCTGTGTCCCTTGTGCTTGCATGGCCATGCAATCTGTACAAATGCTCTGGCGGCGCATAAGATGTTGAAGGCATAGGAGCAGGAGGTTGCAGAGGAAGGCTTCTCACAGACGAATGCTGATCCATTTTCAAAAGAGTCTCCTCCAATGTCACTTCAATCACAGTAAAAAAAAGAAAGACAAAAAATAATGGTTCTTACTGAAGTCACGGAAAAGAATCCCATTATCTAGAACACACTATTCTAATATGAGGCACTTATCTGCGTTCCTTATAACTGGTTTTAAATTAAGGAGCAAATAATTTTCAAACGGGATGCCATTCCTAGGGCCAAGGGAATGACTTTGTATATTTGGACTGAGTAGCCTGCTTCTCCTAAGTCCAGCTATAAATGTGAATGTCTTATTCTATATACCTTGGTCATGAGATTCAGGTAACAACGTTTGTAACAGGCTTAACAACTAAAAAAATAATTTAATTAACTTGTATGTAGGTTATTTTTTGTATATCCACAGCGCTTTACTAAAACGCGGTAATAAAAAAATACCTCTCCACAAGTGATAATACAATCCATTGTACTTCAAATGAAAATTGAAGAGAGCCAGGCGAAATCACACAAAGACAAGAGCTTGTGACTGGCCGGGAATCGAACCCTGGTTGGCAAGCTTGTATAGACAGTGACGAAACCAGGTGTTTTGTACTTAGAATTGAAATCAACCCATTTTCACCATCGTAGCTAATTGATAGTTTGTTACTTGGCCTTCGATTAATGATAAATTTTGCACATTTAGACGTGTTTTTTATATTCAAATAAGCCACATATATTTTTGATACATTAATGTCTGTATGATTTCTCCTGGGGCTCTGATCCAGAGGTCGTTAAGAGAATCCAGACATTAATGTATCAAAAATATATATGCTTTATTTGAATATGAAAAACACATCTAAATGTGCAAAATTTATCATTAATCGAAAATAATGCCTAATCAGTGGAAAATTCAGACAATGTCCACCAAGCCTGAAGCATAATGGCCGTTTCAATGATTAAGTGTGCTCAGTATATGATGAAATGATATCTTATTGACATTAATGCTTATTTAGGACATTTAGCAAACATGAAAATGTTCTTTAAAATATTCTTTAGCGCACAAGCAGAAGTCCACGAAGATTTATACACGTCTGATATCATAATATCTCCCTTTCATTTTTATATCTGTTTGCATCATTCCAAACACGCGCATATGACCTAAACTCACCAACCCGCAAACACACGCTCACTTATATATATGTATATATATATGTATATATATATGTATATATATATATATATATATATATATATATATATATATATATATGTGTGTGTGTGTGTGTGTGTGTGTGTGCGTATACATACATTTACACACACATACATACACAAACACACACACACACACACACATATATATATATATATATATATATATATATATATATATATATATATACATTTACACACACATACATACACATACACACACACACGCACACATATATATATATATATATATATATATATATATATATATATATATACATATAATGTGTGTGTATGAGTGCGTGTTTGTGGTTTGTGCGTGTGGTTTTGTTTGTGCGTCAATTACCACCCAATTGCCATAACTCCCATATTATCTAAAGCTTTGGACAGTATTATGGCAAAACGTAAAAATAGTTAGACTGAAAGTGGAAATTTGTGCCTTAGTTTACAATTTGGATTTTGCAAAGGCCTTGGAGCACATGATGCCCTACTTACAATTTCCAATGTTGTACAAAGACAAAATTCAAAACTTTGGGTATATGTAGGCCTTTATCTAGTAAGTAGCAGATTACAAAGAGTAATTGTTGATGGGCATTATAATGAGTATATGTATGTAATATCTGGTGTTACTCAGGGTAGTATTCAGGGCCCATTAATTTTCATACTATATACCCATGATATATGTTATGGCTTAGAAACAACCTCGTTGAGTATGCAAATGATGTCACCCTCTTTGCATCAATTCTATTTCCCGAATAGAGTTCTGGGGTAGCTGAATCCTACCTTGTTTCGTGTACTGTTCTCGTGTCTGGTTTTCAACTGATGACTCTCATTCTAGATTATATGACAAAAACTTACGGTCTTTTAATATCTTATTTCTGATCTTGCAAAGTCGTTTAGTTAGTTCTTTATGAAGGTAGCAAAAAAAAAAAGAAATCATTATTCTGACCATCCTCAGCATTCTTAAATTTATAGACCGTACCATCCAGTGCATAGTAATGGGTATGTAGTTAATTCTAGCTGTGAACAGATTGTTGAATGATCGTCCTAATGTGGGAGTTAATTTGGTGGAGCTTTAGAATTTTAAACTTACAGCGAACGTTCATAGTTTATATATGACATATCTATTTCAACATCGTAACTGATCTAAAGATATTTTAAATCTTTTTACTAATTGTTTCTCATGTATATTTATTTTCTTATTTCAATTCTCTCTGGGCTATTTTCCCTGTTGGAGCCCTTGGACTTGTGACATCCTGTTTTCCCAACTTTGGTTAAATCTTAGCAAGTATATATATATATATATATATATATATATATATATATATATATATATATATATATATATATATATATCACCCACACACACAGGTACAAACACACACACACACACAAACACACACACACACACACACACATATATATATATATATATATATATATATATATATATATATATATATATATATGCATGTATATTATATATATATATGCATATATATATTATATATATATATAATCCATATATATATATATATGTATATATATTATATATATATATTTATATATATATATATATATATATATATTTATATATATAGATATATATATATATATGTATACATATGTATATATATATATATATATATATATATATATATATATATATATATATACATCTGATATTTTTTGCACATTTAGAAGTGTTTTTCATACTCAAATAAGCCATATATTTTGATACATTAAAGTCTGTATTCTCTTATCAACCTTAGGATTAGAATCAATGGGTGAAATCAATCAATGACAATAGCATTTGAACGGCCGGAAATCGAACCCTGGTCTAGGATACTTGCATGACATCCGTACCATTTAGCCACAAAGAAAGATAAAAGTCAATGACAATTTTTCTATACATGTACAGGTCAAATTCAGGTTTTTTGTATTTAAAATTGAAATCAG
>NC_090726.1:73038922-73043922 GCF_036898095.1 Palaemon carinicauda | reverse complement strand
TACAAACGATTAAGGTAAGGTTGAAATAAAGGTGGTATGCTGCTGTATCTCACTGCAGAGATTGATATTTAAAAGTATGAAAGTCACTGGTATTAGTGACCAAAATACCATAAAATGCCCCAAACTTACTGATAACTATAATGGTGATAAGCCGAGCTTTTTATTGTAAATACAAACTGCTAAATTATACGGGAGTAAATAGAGCAAAGTAAAAATCGAAACATTGTTATAACCCTTTCGGATAAGTCGACTACCTAGTCATTTCTCGATTCGTTAAGTATTGGTTTGATTCTTGGCCTGGGTAGATGCCTTTCTCAAAAAAACGTTCCATTATATCTAATTTTTCGTAATGTAGAGTAAAATCGATAAGAACTGTCCTGGGGTTAGTATTTAATGACATGGAACTCATAGGATTAGTGAAGAAACTATGAAAGTCTTATAAATCTATTAATTAAATATAACGGTGGAGATTTTGACTAATTCAAAGCACAAATGCCCAAATTCGATAATATATACAACAGAGAAGGAATTAGCCCAAATTTCTCATGAAAGCCTAATGATTAAATCGAACTTGACCAAAACATTGCAATAAACAAATCACTTGTCAATTTTATTGAAGATACTCTCTCTCTCTCTCTCTCTCTCTCTCTCTCTCTCTCTCTCTCTCTCTCTCTCTCTCTCTCTCTCTCTCTCTCAAAGAACCCGAAACTTTTGTTATGAACATTTATAGTCAAAGTCATATTATGAAGAAATGGAAAGAAAAGAGAAGTGTGCCACGAATTATTAGTTTGGGAAAAACATTTTATGGCAGCTTTAAACGGTTGAATCATATCAGAAAACAATATTCCTTATTTGGTACTCGAGATGAAGAATATTTGACTTTGATGTTTATATTCGTTGGGGGATGGAGCTGGTGTTGGTGGTTTATTGGTACCTATAGTTTGTCTTGTTTTTATGTCGCAAAGAAAAAAAACCAATATCCTCGACGTTAATCCAATTGTTGTTATTAATGGAGGGGCTTTTGCTTCTACATTTACGTAAGGTATACACTTGGAAGACAGCTCAGTTTTAGCGTGTTTGATAGGCAGTACATTGTAAAGTCCACCCAGTGGTAAAGAGGTTCCGTTATCAACGGGTGTTGAGCATGTTAATATCAACCCCATCGATACCGATTTTTCGTAAGCGTGGAAGCTTCATGTAAAACGAAAGGTACCAACTCGGTATTCTTTTTTGATTTTATCAAAAATAATATTACTTGAGTAATATTTTCTATGTTAATTGTTCTGCTCAAAGCAGCATTACTTTCATAAGAAACTGGATGGTAGCTCTATCGGTAATAATTTTATAATATTCCTACTTCTATTTTGGCTCCAAATGTTAATTTTTACCAAACTTTGTTGACAGCACTTTGTCAAGATTGTAATGAGGAAATAGTTTACTCACCCCAAGCACCACACACACAAAAAAAAAAAAAAAAAAAAAAAAAAAAAAAAAGGCTTTTACTGACTTTCTCCAATGGTTTCACAATACTTGTAACAATATCTCTAGGTAGATGGTATTTCAAAAGAATGATAATTGCATATACAGTAATTGTCCAATGGTCGGCATTTCCCTGAAAAGTTTCAGGAACATTAATTTTTTTATACTAAAGTTAGAAAATAATAATAATAATAATAATAATAATAATAATGATAATAATAAAATGAATTTTTGGTGCAGTTCATTGTTGATGAGGGAAGGAAGCCCAATAAGTCTATCGTGGTATTTTTTTTAGCAATATAAACATAACCAAAGCGTCACTGGAGCAAATCAGACTGTACTTAATTGATAATAATCAGTTTTTCGTTCAATATGCTGTTGCTCATTCTCCTGCAGCCGAGAAGCGATTGTCCTGAATCCAAACCGTAAAAAGGCCAACCTATACTCTATGTCATTTAATTGTTTTTTTCTTAACTGATTAATAGTTAAATGCTTATAAATCAAGGTATACAGAGTCGTCGTGTCTTAAATGCCAAATCATTCGTTTTTTTATTAGCTATCAAACTACTTGCCTAAAATTCTGTGTATACTTTTAGTTCATTTCTGATTTATCTTAAATTTACCACATACTGTGAATTGCAGTGGTTTTTGCCTGATCGATTGACTTTGTCATTTTAGCAATAATTTCATTTTAATTATAAACAATAATTTTGTTGAATGGAACATTTATCAAACCACACAGAAACACTTTATGAATAAATTTATTTACTAAATAAGCATGAATTTTTAATAGAGACAAGGCAAAGAACGCCAGTAAACAAAGGACTAGGCAGTTTAATCTGTCCACCATTGCTACAAAACCAGACACCAAGGAAATGTTGAAAATATGGAAGAGCAATAATGAGTTACACCAAATCAAACAACTACTGCAATCAATACATGCATTTCCATACTTGCTCTAATGGTTTATACGCCAAATCCTATCTACCTTTTCTATCCTTATTTTACACCAATAGTCTATAAAAGCTAATTTCTAAGGCCTATATTTTTTGCATGCAAAGTTTCTTTCTTAGTATTTATGGCGACTGTCAATTACTGCATACTTGTATAGGCCTACCTCATGTATAGTAAATTTCCTCCAGGAAAAAAGGTACTACCTATTTATAGATTAACTTCTAATATATTTCAGAGGGCATTTTCCATTACCGGCCATAGCAATCATTAATGGTCAATTAAAAGAGACAATAAGAACCAGTTGGTCAATCAAAAGATAATAAAAAGAAGTTTTCTTGTTTAGGAGGATTATATCTTGACTCATTACGTTGGTTAACAAAAATAGTTGGGTTTATGAAGACAAAATCCGCCATCTCTCTGACGTTCACTTTTTAATACCGATGCACTGAATTATATATGTTGTGAGGGATTTTTACATAATTATTACACAGAAAACATGACTGATTATGTTTTTTGTGGTTTTAGGATTAATGTTTGAAAAACAGAATTTTACCTTATTTTTCTCGTATTCTCACTGTATCTGCCTCATCAATATCATATATAAAAATTTTAGAATACCAGCTAACATACCATAGTGTTCTTTTCTATAGGAATGCACAAATATTCATTTAACTCAAGAAATATGACAATACTTTAGGTAACTTAACTATTGGAGCCTTCCATTTAAATAATCAGGAGATAATTTCAGAATAAAACGCTGCTTATATGATGAAGATATTGTTCTGAAAATTGACACTAATTTCTATTGTTATGATTTACAAACGTGATTAAAGTGAAGTCCCGGATAGAGGATGTCTTTATCTTCTAAAATATATAACCATTATTCAGCGCTCTGCATATAAAGGTGGAACGGAAATTTTGGTACGTCAAGGCTAATCTAAAAATGTAAAGACAAGAGCTCCAAATACCTGAAGGCACAAACAAAACTTGAGCTTCCAAAGATTAATATGAACACATCGACCAAAAGCCAGTAAAGGAATACATGAACCAATCAAACAATGAATAAAGCAACGGATGTTCGCGCAGATATATAATAATGATTGATAAATATGAAATGTCACGTATTCCAGTTTTCTTGCTCCTATCTGTTTTTTATTATTATCATTATTTGCAATTCCTCCACTAATTCTGGTTCCCATTTTAGGGCCACTTTAAAGAAGCCTTAAGGATCTGCTTAAATCCGATAAGGAGATCGTTTATCCCATCGAGTCAGCTGCGGAAACTCCTCTTCTTCCATTATATATTTTCTGTTTTTTTTTTTTTTTTTTTTTTCATCAAACGAGATTTATTCCTCGATTCTGGTGCTTTGATGGTATAGGGGATATCTATTTGGTAGTCTCGGGTGGGGATTTGTGTTAGCATATTCTGTATAAAGGATGCTACAGCTGTTAAGTTGTTTTTCGTTTTTTAGTATTTGTTTTACATTATCTTTTATTCTTTTGAGAAATATATAGATTTATTTTCAATATTTGAATGTTTGGTGCAGTCATTATATAATGCTCTTTGTCATTTGCTATTGAGAGTATGCCACAAAGACATGTAAAATAAAGTTAAAGAGGTCAGGGTGTAATGGCCTATGACCTCTTGAGAAAGTACCTCAAGGCTATTTCCAAGCAGGGAGATAATGCTGACAGAGATGGTACCATGTAAACAAACACAAGAGGAAATCGGAGAGCACCAAGAATTTTCATTAGTTCAGCACGAATTCCCGGGAGACGTTCACGTGGTGTTCAATAATAGGTTTGCAGTATTAAAATACATATAATCCTCTTAAGTTGCATTGCTGCTAAAGCTCTCAATGGCTTCTTACTTGATAGTGAGAATATCGTAAACAAAACTCTAGTGTAAAAGGCTATGAAAATAACTAATAAGCATCACTCTTGAAAGACTGCATCCTACTATATTACAAACGTTAGAAAAATCACATTCTATCTTTAAGGCATTTCATAAATGATCAAATCTTTCATAACATACGGTACTAAACTTATGATTAAACTTCAAACATTTTCTATCAATGTATAACTGTGTAACATTACTTTCAATACGTGTAGCCACCACCAACCATCTCCGGGGGAGGGGGGAGGGGGGGTTGGATGTCTTAGCCCCCTCAAACAAGCTGAATAAAGTCCACTGGCCTGAACCAGTGGGTTGTCGGCGGCTAGCTATGCTCGAGTGCCGTCGTCTAGATAACGACATCTATTTCTATAAGACTCTTAATGTACTGTAATTGATAAATGTGGCCCCTTCCTCGCCTACGACCGGGAAAAATTTTTCCTCATTAAAATTAACGTTCAGATACTTTCCGGTTGATGAAAGTGAATCTGAAAGGAATTGTGAAAGGAGCGTGTATGTTATTTAGGTCACGAATTCATTAAGGCAAAATGTTCTATAATGAATTGTTGATAAACTCAGGAATTCAATGTCAAACATCTGTCAAAAAAATGTCCCCACCTCCTGAGTTGATATCTTTATGTGTCATTGTGCATGATTCTAATATTATCTGCCAC
>NC_090726.1:73016422-73033922 GCF_036898095.1 Palaemon carinicauda | reverse complement strand
CATTCTCATTTAAAATGCAAAGTGCGATTCTTGTACATCTGCTTTACTCTTAGGATGTATAGCGAGATTTGGTATCAATGAGCGTATTATATCTGATGGGGGTACTACTTTCACCTCGAAATTATGGATATCATTAGCAAATCTCCTTGGAATTACCCTACGTCAACCAAGCGCCAAGAACCCTACTCCTAACAGAAAGGTTGAATATTTTCATCGTACCCTCAAAGCAGCTTTCATACCCTGCTACAAGGAGTCCAACTGGTTTACCCAGATTACTTGGACTAAGGACCATTCCTAAAGTGGCCCTGGATTCCTCAGCAGCTGAAACGGTGTATGGTAGTCCGTTGGTCATTCCTGCTGAATTTGTTTCTGTCAGCAACTTCATCCAACAGTCTCCAGAGCCTACATTACGTTGCGGGAAAATTTATTCGATGTCGCCAGACTTACAAGACCCCAACTAAGCAAGCAACAGGTAACGACAGTTCGCAGTCTGCTGCACACGTTTCCATGCTCAATGACACTAGCAAGCCACTGATAATGACCCCTTACACGGGCCCTTTCCCCGCAATCCATTGGAATCCTAGGGCTTTTGTACTCAAAGAAGACTAGGTATCCATTGATCGCCTGAAACCTGCATATCTCCTCTAAGATGACCTACTTATAGTACATCTCTCAAAAGCAGGGCATCCCATTTTACTTGAATGTCTTTTTTAGGTAGGAGCAATGTACCACACGTGTTTCACAACACGCTTGTACACATTAACAGTATTTTTTTAATTTATTGCATATCGTACT
The DNA here is from genome assembly GCF_036898095.1 of Palaemon carinicauda. Lineage (NCBI taxonomy): Eukaryota > Metazoa > Arthropoda > Malacostraca > Decapoda > Palaemonidae > Palaemon > Palaemon carinicauda. The sequence goes on along the minus strand of NC_090726.1, from coordinate 73,033,127 downwards.
TTAAACCTCACTGTTAACACAACCTGTTTAAGGCTATCTGTTCATATATGATTTTGTTTGAATTTCTGTGACCTTATCCTTAACCTGTTGTATATAAACTTGCTATCAACCAAAATAAAGTCAGTTGTATCCACCTCACCTCTCAGTTATAGCTAAACGACTCCCTTGCACAGTGGTTTTACTACCAGTGATGCATCTAATGTGCAGGATATTTCATTATCGAGCGATAGAAAAAGCCTTAGCTATCGCAGATGCTCCACGTAAAATTACCCAAGATGGGGTAAAAACGTCTATTCTAGGAAATTTGGAGTAAATAAAAGTCTTACAGATATAATTAGTTGCCAGAAAGCAAAGACTCGTTCACCTCTTACCCCAAGTACAAAGGTCTGGAAATGGCTTGGTTCCTCTATTAGGACATACAGTTACTTCAATCAAGGGAACAGTTTCTTTCATTTCACTAATATAAGGAAGTCAAAGGAGGAATTCAGATTTTTGGAACGAGGCATAGGATTAGAGTAATTGCTTGATACATAAACTGGTTTACTGATGGGACCTTTAAAGCCTGTCCAGGTATCTTTTTTATTGTCCACTTGTTAATACAGAATTATTGCCAAACAAGTCTCGGGATACTAAACGCAGGTTTTATTTCAACAACAACAAATATGCCAATTTTAGACTTTCTCCCAGGTTGTTCTTACAACCTTGAGATGAACTTTTACACTTTAAAAAAAATTCCTGCTTTGTAATTTAAAAAAAAAAAAAAGTTCTGAACATTTCTTCCTTGTTATTCCTCATATTTTTACTTGTTATCAATGATTGAAATAAACAAGACTGTATTATATATATGAAATAACTTGTTTTCATTTTTTTCTTAATTTTTGTGTTTACTTATTTTTATAAATTCAAAATGTATATGTCACCTCATAATAATCTACATAAAGGTGAATAATTTACAAAGGGGTAATCGCTAAAAAAAAAAAAAAAAGAAAAAAAAAAAAAAAAAAAAAAAAAAAACTCAAATAAAGTTTTAACAAAAAGGTGCTATAGAGAGTGGCTAAGGTCAGGAACATAATCCTCTCTGGAAATAACCTGGAATTCTTTTTTCTTCTTCCTTGATATACCTTTATCAAATCCTGATTATTATAATTTTTGTCCTCCATAGTCTACAGAGACTGGTCACGTGTGCCGACCCGGATAACCTCCAGTTTCCTAGGAATCCATCTCTTTCTTCACTAAATGTGTAATTCTAAGTATTGGTATTTTATCGGATCATACCTCCTCAGGATTCCTTTTCAATGACTTAAGTATAGTCCCTAGTACCACTATGATTATTGGCATCACTTCTACTTGCATACTGCATACCCTTCTCTATTCAATTTGTAGGTCTTGGTACCCGGTTATATATTTTTTCTCTCTACTCATTTTCTAAACTAAAGTCCCCTAGTACTCTAATATCTATGAGGGTAAATGTTTACAACACCATGATCTCCATTTAGTTCAATATAATGCAATCCTGCAGTTCTCATCTTCTTGCACAGTAATTAGGTGGTTATTTAAATGCTGGGTAAGCAATAATTAGCAAGATATATTGAAGAGGGGGGAAGGGATTATAAAAAGTAAATAGCTAGGTTTCCTCACTAAATGACTTGGAACTGACTTGTCAACATAGTCAACCAAACAGAATTTGTGATGCCAGCATACATAAACAGAAGTTTGTGATGCACGCGTACATTTGATATACAGTATATTCAAAATATACTTAATCAAAAATTGAGTGATTACCCAAAAGTGTCACTATTTCTAAATTGCATATTTTATGGACACTTTTGAGTAATTAATCCATTTTTAATGAAGTATGTTTTGAATATACAGTACATCAAATGTACGCTTGCATCATGAATTTCCATTTACGTACGCTGGCATCACAAATTCTGTTTGGTTGACTATATTGATATGTCAGTTCCAAGTCGTTTAGTGAGAAACCGAGCTATTTTCTTTTTATAACCCCTTCCCCCCTCTTCAACATATCTTGCTAATTATTGCTTTCCCAGAATTTAAATAGCCTCCTAATTACTCTGCAAGAAGGTGAGAACTGCAGGATTTCATTGTTTTGGAGTAAATGGAGAGGGTGGTGTTGTAAACAATTACACCTATGGGTGATACTTTTTTTTTTTTTTTTTTTTTTCGCTGTGCTGTCGACCAGAATGACTTCTGGTCGATATGCTTGTATCACCTTTATACTGTAGTCCCAGAGTAGTTTAGTCTGATAATTTTTTGCCACAGCTTATGGTTGATGTTCGTGTTAGATTTTTTCGGTTTGTTTTACATATCGGTGAATGAATTCCTGAAATGCTTCAACTTAAAATTCTTTAGATCTAAGACTTAAATAATATTAAGAATAATAATGACCAGACTCAAAGTGATAACAGTTATACAAAAAAGTCAAAGGTTAAAATAATACATATAAATGTTTATTACCGTGTACGGATAATTCCCAGGCGAACAATTTCCATCCGGACAACATCCATGCGGAAAACTGCCAGTATGAGCAATTGCTTGGCTGACATTTGGCACACGAATAATTGATATTGGCTCAAAAATATGATAAATGAAATGTAAAAAAAATAGTAATTGCATTATAGTTACGATATGTGAATCTCTTTTCTGGCTTTTTTTTATCATCATAGTTTACTTTTGTTTTTATTATAATTTAGTTACAGAATTCATTTATTTGTTCAAAAACACAACTCCCTAAAAAATATATTGGCAATAACAAATGTTTCAATACTATTATACAACTTCAGAAAATATGCAAATTATATGCAATGGAACATAGAAAGGTAATTTCATGGTAAGGATTATAGCGTCTAAATATCTGCTCTAAACAATTGTTCCTGTCCATATTCTTACTGGTAATCTCTCATCTCTGTCCATTTGGATCCCTTTTGTTTAGATTAAACCTTTCTCCTTCATATGACGATCTGAGTTTCTAAATATTTCAGTATTATTTATTAGCGCACTGTAAAATTTTTCGAAACTACTGTTGGTTCGACGCATAAACCTTCAAGATCTTAGGTTAATTTGCAAATGGAAATTGGAAATAATGGAGTACCTTTTCTTCAATTTCTCCATCATCTTCTCATAACTCAGAAGTAAGTTACATCAAAATACGAGAAAAATTATTCAAGGTGCTATCTTATATTTACATTACAACAGTACTCTTGGCATCAACAGTACTTCTAGATGCTTCCTGACTATGTTCGCTGATAGATTTTATCAAGTCGTAGTTTTCGGCTCTCGAATTCATGTGCACCTATATTTTGCAGGTTTTTTTTTTTTTTTTTTTTTTTTCCTCTTTCTACACTCCCAGTATATTACAGATTTGTCAATATATTCTCAATTTTGATAGTACATGAACTGTAGACCATCACTAGAATGTCTTTGCTACGATTACTTTTAATGGTGTAAGCTAGGGGTGTGCAACCTTCTTAAAAGAAGGGATACTGGTTAAGAATCTCATGTTATAGACGACATTCTTTCCTTACTTAACCACCTGACTTCACACCAATACTTCATATCACAGTATTCTGCTTCAGTAACTCTTTACACTGCAATGGTTACATTTTGAAAGTTTATTCTGTTTGCACACAAAGCTTCCTGATGAAGTACAGTGCAGTGCAGTAATGGATGACTTGGTCATATTTTTAGACTTCATTCTACCTTTTAATAATCCTAGCAGATCATTCTCTTCACCTACCATTGCACGAGCCCCGTCTGTGGTAATGCAAATTGAATTCTTGTAGTCTAGCCTAAACCTATCAAATACACGTATTACTCGAGGTGGGTGAAGGATGCAGCACGTCTCTCTCTCTCTCTCTCTCTCTCTCTCTCTCTCTCTCTCTCTCTCTCTCTCTCTCTCTCTCTCTCTCTCTCTCTCTCTCTCTCTAAAACGAAATTAGAGAAAATTTCAGAAATTAGCGTTTAGTGAATTTTTAGCTTGACAGTTGACTCCACGGGCCACACTGTACGATATTCATTTTTGGAAGGTCAGACGGACTGAAATGTTTTGAAGGCCGCATGCGGCCACAGGGCTGCAGGGTGCACAGGCCTGATGTACGCCCTTTTATCAAATCGCAAATCTCCATTGACAACTGCGGCTTAGCATGACACCATATATACATACATGACAACTATTAAGACACAATAAATAATACAGCAATACTGGGAGGTAATTTTCTTTTAAATCGGCAGGTGATAAATGTTCTATCGGTTTCTTAAGGGCCCCACAAACCCTGTTTAAAGTTACGCTATGTGTGAAATATAGACAATAAAATGCACACAAATACGAATTTTAATTTTGCACTCGTTTACATTGGCAAAACACCTCATGCCAGAACCTTCGTTGAAAATTAGTAAAATTTATCGAATGGTGCTATTGTAAGGACACCGCTCCCTTCGTCGTCCAGAAAATCAACAAACTGTTTATTTATTTGAATTCTCCTTTCGCCACACCGTGGTTTCCCATGTATATGTATTCTGCTCTATCAGAGCTACATTTTGACATATGTATTATTTCATTACATGTTTCTGTTAACTCATAATTCGCATATTTGTAAGTGTAAGAAAACACATATATTTTGGCGGGCAATTCAATCTGATTTGGCGCCAGCGCCATCCTACCTTTCCGTCCGCACCTTGTAATATACTCCCACGCACATTTGAATAAAGTATCAGTTGATCTTGGTGGCGCTTGTCTCACTGTCCTTATAACTGGTGACCCCGGAGTTAAAAGTAGCATCAGCGGTTTTGGCTTTGCCATTAACGGACTTATTACGGCCGTGCTACCTTCTCTATACTCCGTTACCTTAGGCGTGAGCCTGCCTTTGGTTCTCCCACACTTCGGTGCATGTAAGGCAGTAGGATGAGCTTAACCGACATATCAACTTCTCACCTCTTCGCCGACTCGTCGTCTGGCCACGATGCAGGAAGCAACACTCCCATCGCACCCAACGGCCTCGCCTCCACGCCCAAAGTCAAACTGCCGCCCTTTTCTCAACACAACACCGCTTCCTGGTTCCTGAGAGCAGACGTACTCTTCCGTGTCGCTAGACTCAGCGACTCCTGCGCCAAGGCTGACATCATTCTCACCTCCATACCTGGAGAGGTATTCGACAAGATTTTCCCATGGCTCGACGCCCAGGCCGGCCAAGTTTCATACGACGACCTGAGAACGAAACTCATTGGTATCTACTCCCTCTACGTCTCAGCAAGGGCACAGAAAATTCTGGACCTCGCCGGCAAGCCCATGGGTGACACCTCTCCTGTCGACGCATGGGACGAGTTAACCGGCCTGCTTATGCTCCCCGAAACAGACAGCAACGGCCGACGACGTGATATTAGCTTATCTCGCGAGATCTTTCTTCGGCGCCTACCACAGGACGTAAGGGCCTGATTGACAGACGCCGACACGCTCCCGATGAACGAACTCCTGTTGAAGGCTCAGAAGCTCCATGAGGCCTCCAAAGCATCTCGCCTCGGAGCATCATCGTCAACACCGCCTTCGCTCTCCCCCTTCAGCAGCTGCTCTTCCATAGACTCCTCGGCAACGGCCCCTGAGGATGACAAATCAACGTTCTATCAAGAAAGAAACCGCCGCAACCAACACGACCGAACCCTAGGACTAACCCAGCATGGTGCTTCTACCACCAACAGTTCGGCAGCGACGCCAAGAAATGTAGAGCACCATGCAGTTTCCTTAGAAGTCGACGCCAGAAGCATCCACCTGCCACCATCGCAGCCGCAGGTAACCAAAACAAGAATAGTTTCTATATCCTCGATACCATTTCCAACCGTAGACGCATGGTAGACACCGGCGCAATGCAGTCAACGTTCCCACCTTCCAAGTCCGACCTAGACTGTGGTCCCGACAAAAACGCTCCCTCACTCATCGCCGCCAACGGATCTCCCATACGGTGCTATGGGATTAGGACCCTCAAGATATCTATCATGGGCCGTTCGTATTCTTGGCCCTTCGCCATCGCTGACGTCAATCGCCCCCTCCTCTGTGCGGATTTCCTCGCCCACCACGGACTCCTCGTCGATGTCGCTAACAAACGTCTCATCGACATGGGAACCTGCCAGTCCTGCGCCCTAGAACACGGCCCTGCAACAATGTCCGTATCCGCCGTAACGACGCACCCCTACGCCGACCTCCTACAAGAATTTCCAGAGGTTTTCAAGCCCGAGCTCTGACACTCGCCAGGTTCCCCGTCCAAGCACGGGATCTACCACCACATCACAACGACAGGACCTCCTACTCACGCCAAATTCAGCCGCCCCCTGCCCCAGAAACTGAAGGATGCCAAACGCGCCTTTGAGGACATGGAACGCATGGGTATCTGTAAGAAAACATCGAGCCCCTGGGCATCGGCCCTACACATGGTAAAAAAGCCGGACGGGTCCTGGAGACCTTGCGGCGACTACAGGCGCCTCAACCTCATCACAACGCCCGATCACTACCCGCTGCCCAACATGCAGGACCTAACGAACGCATTGCACGGCGCGAAGTATTTTACCAAGATGGACCTCCTCAAGTCTTACTTCCAGGTCCCCGTATTTCCGGAAGACATCCCGAAAACTGCCATTGTAACGCTGTTTGGATCCTACACCTTCGCATACTCAACCTTTGGTCTACGCAACCCTGGGGCGACCTTCCAACGACTAATGGATTGCATTCTGGGTGACCTACCTTTCTGCGTCTGCTACGTCGACGACATCCTGATATTCTCGAAAACTAAGGAGGAACACCGGAGGCACGTCTGCACTGTCCTGAAACGCCTACAGGAGAACGGCCTGGTCGTACGTTTCGACAAGTGCACGTTCGGTGCAGAAGGAGTGGATTTCCTTGGTCACCGCGTATCCTCGTGGGGGGTAAAACCCATGACAACCAAGGTCGACGCCATCAGAAAGTTCTCGATTCCTACGACCATCCACCAACTTCAGGAGTTCCTGGGGATGGTCAATTACTACAGGCGCTTAATCCCCAACATCGCACAAACCCTGTCACCCCTCGACAAAGTCCTGAAAGGAAAAGCGAAAAAACTCAAGTGAGGTTTGCCCCAGCAACAGGCATTCGCCCGGATGAAGAATGCCCTCGCAAATGCCACCACCCTGGCTCATTTCGACGACAAAGCGCCCCGGCGACTAACGACCGACGCCAGCAACGTCGCCTGTGGGGTTGTGCTGGAGCAACTCGTCGATGGTTCTCCTCGACCGCTGGCATTCTTCTGCAAGAAATTGAAACCCGCCGAAACAAGATACAGCACCTTCGATAGGGAACTCCTCGCCGTCTACCTCGCCGTCCGCCACTTCAGGCACATCTTGGAGGGCACTCCCTTCACAATCGCGACGGACCATCAACCCCTCGTACACGCTTTCACGAAATAGACAGACGCATGGTCCTCCCGACAACAACGTTATCTCGCAACAATCGCCGAATTCGGGTGCACCATAGGTTACATCCCAGGAAAGAAAAACGCAGTCGCGGACGCCCTTTCAAGGATTGAAATTCACGCAATCCACCTGGGAATTGACTACGCCAATCTCACAACCGAACAACGCACCGACCGAGAAACACAGGATCACCTGACGGGGCCATCCGCGCTCAAGATAAGTGCGATTCCCCTCGGACCAGAAGGAGTAACTATTCTTTGCGACACCAGGACCGGCCGCCCACGTCCCTGGATACCAGCCTCCTGCAGAAGGAAAATATTCGATATCATCCACGGACTTTCACACCCCTCAGGACGCACCACCGCTCGCCTTCTGTCTGAAAAGTTTGTCTGGCCAGGGATCAAAAAGGACGCATCAACTGTCAATCAAGCAAAGTCAGCCGTCACACCGAATTGGGGGTAGGCGATTTCCCCCAACCAAAAAGATGTTTCGGTCACATACACATCGACGTCGTGGGACCATTGCCCCCTTCTGGATCTGCTCGCTACCTGCTTACGATCATCGATCGCTCCACGAGGTGGTTGGAGGCATCGCCGATGACCGAAGCTACGACTCAAGCATGCGCCGAAGCCCTCCTGTCAAGCTGGGTGAGCAGGTTTGGCGTTCCTGACGACATCACGACAGACAGAGGCCCTGCTTTCCTCTCTGAAATATGGCTCGCTTTGATGAACCTGATGGGGACGACGCTCCACAGCACCACGGCATACAACCCCGCAGCAAACGGCATGGTCGAAAGAACTCACCGAGCCCTCAAAGCGTCCCTGATGGCGAGCTGCACCGACGGGGACTGGAAATCACGACTTCCTTGGGTACTCCTCAGCCTTCGCACCGCCCCTCGCGCAGACGGCGAACCTTCGCCCGCCGAAAAGGTTTACGGGGAGGCGCTCGCAGTTCCTGGCGAATTCTTTCCCTCATCAACCGACGACACGCAGCTGGATCACCTAAGGGACATCGCCAGGAAGTTCAGACCATGTCTCAAAACTTACCAGGACAAAACCAAATACTTCAAGCCAAAAAACCTGGATGACTGGGGGTACATTTTCGTCCGTGTCGACGCTCATCGACAACCACTAACTAGACCTTATTGAGGCCCCTACCGGGTAATTAAGAAGATAATGAAAGCCTTCCTTCTCGATGTCCATGGCCAAGAGGACTGAGTCTCAATAGACCACGTGAAACCAGCGTTTCGCGAAGGAAGCGACACCGCCTCCGCCGGACCTGGCAGATCCAGAGTGCCACCTCAAAACAAGGCGCCCAACGAAAGAAAAATCATCAAACGATGACAAGAGGAAGAGATCCTTACGCCGAACGCCGGCGCGCCCCTCCGTTCAAAAACCAGAGGAACCCTCCGACGCCCGAAAAGATACGAAGAGTGATCATCAGCCCTCTACGCCGCCCGATGTCTTGGGGGGGGGGAGTACTTGTAAGGACACCGCTCCCTTCGTCGTCCAGAAAATCAACAAACTGTTTATTTATTTGAATTCTCCTTTCGACACACCGTGGTTTCCCATGTATATGTATTCTGCTCTATCAGAGCTACATTTTGACATATGTATTATTTCGTTACATGTTTCTTTTAACTCATAATTCGCATATTTGTAAGTGTAAGAAAACACATATATTTTGGCGGGCAATTCAATCTGATTTGGCACCAGCGCCATCCTACCTTTCCGTCCGCATCTTGTAATATACTCCCACGCATATTTGAATAAAGTATCAGTTGATCTTGGTGACGCTTGTCTCACTGTCCTTACACTATACCTAAAAAAAGAAAAAAGAAAAAAAAATTAAATGGATGGAAAAAAAGGATGCTTTGAAATGCAGACTTGTGGATAATGAAATGGAAGACTTAACGATACTGAGGAACTAAAGTAAGTCTGGCTGAGAATAATGGAATCGTAAACTTCATGATATCCTGTGAGTCTTTTTAAAAAGTCTCTTATGAATCTAAAAACAAATCTTAAATCTTTTATCTTTATATTTCTTAAGTTTTCATTTATCAATTTTCGTTAATTAGTTTTGGAGTTACAGTATATATTAATGCATCAAAATTTTTACCACCAGAAGGTTCAAGAAATAAGTCGAAACACGTGTTGACACCGAATAACAGAAAAAGAAATTTAAATGCCTTTTATCATGTTATAAGGAAAACTATCTGGAGTAGTGGGGCAGATAAGTGAAACAATCGTTCATTTGATGATACAAGCATGAAATTTGGCATAATTATTTATTTTGCATTAGATTTTAAAAAAAAAGTGCTAGCCACTTGAAATTCCAATATGGCGGCCATTTTCCAAGATGGCCGCCATATGGTCCTTTTTAAGGCAGAATATTTCAGTACTATGTGCCATTAAAGTTCTTACTCAGATACTTGATGAGTTCTCTTTGTCTGGGTTTGATGTGGGAACACCACTAATCATTCTGAGGGTCCAATATGGCAGCCATTTTACAAGATGGCCGCCAAATGACGTCATTTGCTACATATGCCAATGTCTAAGAGTCCATATTTCAAACAATACTCAACCTACTCTGGCCAAAAGTCCATTCATTGTTCATCAGTTTTTTTTCCTAGGAATTCTGGCAAGGGCAACTACAGAGTAGAGTACAGAATAGTCCATTCTTTACACACTTGCACCTTCCACCACACTGTCTTGCAGTTCACATTGGAAACGACTTGGATCTGGCAGTGATACATCCTCAACATTGCTTGGCTCTGGATTGTTCTTTGGGAAGAAGGCAGGTGGGATGTTGGTGTAGGACTCAGGAAGCTCTGGAACCTTTTTCACCCGATTCTCTGATATATTGAGTGAACTTCGAACTTCACCTCCTCTATCTGCACTTGGGTGCTGGAACATTGAAATACTTGTACCATGGAATGATGTACATGCCGTAGTGGAGCTTGGATTATGGTCTATGTTGTCAACAGCAGATGTAGTAAACAGTCCTTTTCTCAAAACTGGTGGACACACAACATCTTCTTCCACGTATTGATTTACAACAGTTTCCCCTAATTAACCTGATATTTCCAACTCTCTATCATAGGATATGCTGATTCCATTCTCGTGAAGCTTGTCAATCAGCTCCCTTTTCCTTGTCTTAGCAAACACTTTCATCCCGATATAAACAGAAAATGGTGTTTCTTGGTCTTTTGAATGTCGATGTTCTTTTGATCCCTCCTTATACTTCGAGTAGCAGTTGTATTGCAGGAGTTGTGCAATAGCTAAATCTGATTTTACCACTCCATGTGTCCGATGTGATCTGATGTCTACACCATGTTCAATGCTACACACAAACTGTAGTAGAGATTTAGGAACAGCTTCTTCCATAGACTGGTCAGTGAACTCTGTGCTGAATCTAGTCTTGTGGTCAAGCATTTCTTGACGGATGATATTCGCTGCTTTAGCAAGGTGAATAGCTTCACTATATTTGCTAGCATCTGAGAGAACTGTGCTTACGTCTTCTTTGAATGCTAAAAGGACATCACGCCCTTTCTTGTGAGCTTCAAGATCAGGAATTCTTCTGAGTAGTTGTTCCTTTAACCTGGTCGAGTTGACGTCTGGTGAGTCCACTCCTAGTTGCTCTAATCGGCTCTTGTATAGTGCAGCTAGATCAGCCAGCCTAAATACAACTGGTGTTGCTTCTGTATTGGTCACTTTGCTATCCATGATGTAGATGACAAGTTCTGAGAATGCTACAGGATATGATTCGTTTCCTCGTCTGTTGCCTTCCTCCTTTTACTTCATTGCATTGAGATATGCTCTCTCCATATTGTATAACTCCACCAAGCATCGTGGGTGATACATCATCTCTTGAGCAACGACGTCACCGGCACTTAACTTTGCAAGGAGCTTTCCATGGTTTAGTGTCTTGGCACATTGGTTCAGTCTTTCATTTAGCTGCATCGTCATCGCTCGTCTTAAATTTGATATTTGGTCTTCTTCTTCACATAGGAAACATTGTACTTTAGGAGGGTCTGAGGTCCTCTGTCTCTTGCCACAGTACTCACCTGCACCACCTGATGTGCTTGGGGTAATCTTCCTCCTCTTCTGTGCTCTTTCTAGTTTAGTGTTATTGAATAACAGTCTACAGCTATTGTGATACATTGCTTTATTTTGTATCAGCGTGGCTTCTATGCCATCACCTTCGTCCAGTCTTGCTGGACTAAACACTATTGGCATATCGGTTATGGCATGAAACTGTGGTACATTTTGTGCAATGTTACTGTATCCAGCACAGTCTTGTTTCCTTTGGAATGTACTAAGTGGTGAAATAAGCGTTCCATTGCTTTTGTCTTCCTGACAAAGGCAACATTTACTCCAGTCAGTTTATCCTTTTACCACCTTTTCACCACTTTGCTGTATGGGATACAGTTAGGTTCGTGCTATTGCCCTACACCTAACCCGATCGTTCATCCAATATCATTAGTCCCGTCCAATCTGTATACCATCCGGATAACACTGAATGCCCCTGCTATCCTTGGTTCGGCTCTCCCGCGCTGGCACAACCTGTCAATTCAGGTGCGGCTATCTAATGTCTCTGGGGCTTTATTAGATAGCATTTTGGATACTAAACCCGAGGTTTAGCTGACATTGAACCCCATGCTGAGTTGCACAGCAGTGTCTGTCACCAGTGTGCCCTGGTAGTGTGCGACATACACTCTTTTACTTGGCTTGAACCAATTAATTTTCTAGGCTAGGTTTATTTTCGGAGTTATCCTTCTCTTTGATGAATTGCCTTTGCTCGGCTTTTGAGCTTCATCTACCCAGAGCTAAATGGTTTTTAGGCGCCATCACCCGCCTTACGCACCACCACTATCTGCGATATCACCCCTGCCACGAGAAGGCTAGGGTGGGACTTGACTGCCAGAGGCTTTGTCGTTCGCAAGCCGTTGGGGTATTTTTTAGATAAAAAGAGCTCATCCTTTTTACCACCCCGGCATTAGCAGTCCTTTTAAGGGGCAACAATGAATTATTTATCTACTATTTATTATTATTATACTTTATTGATTTATCATTTTTACTAACATTTATTAATCTTCTACTCTATTTATCAACTGAGGACTTATAGGCAGAAAGCAATGGTATTTATGACTGTTTATTAATGCTTCTTGATGCTGTAAGGGTATAAATAGTATTTATTTGTGCAGGAAATCTACCTTATTCACAAGAGATGCACCAAAGAAGGCAAATATATCAATAATTTTGAGCACTTTTTATGGTTTAACATTGTTTTTCCATTAACTGGCGGCCATCTTGGAAATAATGGCCGCCATCTTGGAATTCTTGATGGCTAGCACTTTTTTCTTGAAACATGACCTACATAGTACATTCACACCAAATTTCATGCTTGTATCACCAAATGAATGATTCTAGTCAAAATCACACTTTGGCTGCTCCACTAGAGTACAGTCCACTGGAGAGAAACCATCTTCAGTTTTTGAACGTCACCAAGACATCATATATTAATTTAAACGTAGAGTAACGTGCCAAGATGTCATATATACAGTATACTACACACACACACACACGTTCGATCCCAAGTATGAGGTAGAAATTTATTTCTATTTGAACACGATGTTGTGTTGATATTTATCCATATATATAGATATATATATATATATATATATATATATATATATATATATATATATATATATATATATATGTATATGTATATATATATATATATATATATATATATATATATATATATATATATATATATATATATATATGTGTGTGTGTGTGTGTGTGTGTGTGTGTTTGCATGTATTACAAGGGTAAACTTAAAGAACTATGTAAACAATAATGATAGAAATAACACAACGAGACATGGAAACGGAAACAGTCTAAAGTAGAGGATATCCTAACAACGTGTAAGTAATATAAATTAATATGAGCAGGAAATTTAAAGCGAATGGCATATAATAAATGGGCATTAGGAATAACAAAATGGGTCCTTAAGTGGAAGGAAGAGAAGGCGAAGGATTGACAAAGTATGAGAGTTTGAGGGTCTGGACTGTCATAGTAGGCCCAAAAACAAACGCATGTGGAAGGATATATCTGAGGTCTTCATCCAGCAGTGGACTAGTAACGGCTGATGATGAGGAGGAGGTATGTATAGGAACGTGGTGATGCCACAGCCTCCTTAGGAGGGTACAATTAAGCAAGTCCGCATCATGGCTGATTACAAAGGCATTAAGTTAATATAAAATTTTGTATCGCTCTTGACTTTTCACCCACCGATCGAAAGGAAGTAATGGAAACAAGATGAATGAATGACAAGATAATCATCAGCTTTCAAAACCAAGCAAAAATAAGTGCAAATGAATCGATATGCATGAGGAATGTGAATATCCGTCATCTTATAATGGATGCAGTGGCTTCCCAGGTGTAGCAGGTTGCCAAAGAAATCTAATATCTATCACCCTTTACCTCTGTGAGACAAGGGCTGATGTAATATTCCTGCAGTGAGAGAGCAACGGGGGGCGGGGGTGAGGTTGGAGGGCAGGGAAGGGAGGGTGTGCTCTGTGTCAAGACAAAGATTTCAGAAGAGATGTAGAATGAACTTCGCTTCACAAACCAATTTTGGAAAACCTAATAGTCGAAACATTACAGATAAGGTCAAAATGAGTTGATAACTAGTCTAAAGAAGACTGCGATGTGATTAAAAGAAAATTATACGAATGTTTTTTTTTTCTAATATGAAACAACAAAATTCCTTAAGGAAAAAAAATGAAATAGGTTGCATTATTATTATTATTATTATTATTATTATTATTATTATTATTATTATTATTATTATTATTATTATTAATATTATTATTACTTGCTATGCTACAAGCCTGGTAGGAAAAGCAGTATTTTATAATTCATAAGCCCAAGGGCTTCAACAGGGATAAATTGCCCAGTGAAAAAAGGAAATAAGGAAATAAATAAACTTCAAGAGAAGTAATGAACCATGCAAACTATTTTATGAACAGTAACACATTGATATATATATATATATATATATATATATATATATATATATATATATATATATATCAAGAGGAAGAGAAATAAGATATAAAAGTGTGCCTGAGTGTACCCTCAAACAAATGAACTCTACCCATAGTGAGAGGAAGACCATGGCACAAATGTTATGGCTAGACAACAATGATTTGATTTTTGAGTGTCCGTCTAGAAGAGCTCTATTTTGTGCAATAATCTAAAACTATGTTACATGCTTACCCTTGACATATGCTCCAAGATTAAGGTTGATAAACGAGAAGTAATAATTCTAGAATAATTACGAACTAAGAGTGATAGATACATACGACAAAGATGTTTTCAACAGTTTCTTGATTGGCGGTGTTCATACTAATGGGCTATTCTGCTCAACGCTGTTAAATACCTTGCATAAACTCTAAGCAAGAATAAAGGATTCTCTAGGTTTGGTAAAGAAAGATCATATGTTATGTAATTATGAGCGGATAAAACCTAGAGATGGATTCAAGTCAAGTTTTGAGTTGTTTAGTATTTATTGATGTCTCTGTACAGACCCCTTAGTGTTCAATAACAAAATAAGGTCAAGTGAGTCCTGTCTCACGTCTCCAGTTACCAGGTCATGTATAAACTGTATTTGAAGAATCTGGTTTTTGTCTTTCTAGTGAATTGGCAACCCGAGAGAGAGGGAGAGATGGCGATTGCCGAGCCAACAGCACATGATCATCACTCCCAAGACACCTAGGGTTAGTGTTAGATTTTTCACCCTACTCCTTCCCCCTTGCAATCTGCCTTTCTCGAGGAGCCGAGGGAGAGGTAACTAAACAAGAAGAAACCTAAGGAGCAAGTGTTGAGATATGACAATTTCAACCCCTTTACTAGTGACCTTGTCCACTGATTCATCCATGGATGCAATCCGTGAGTCACCTTCAAGCAACAACAACAACGGCAGCAAGAGCCTCGAGAACAGCGAGGAAAAGAATTACTGTGATAACAATAGCAGCACGGAAACCGACGGTAAAGTCAACGAGAGCCTCAAGACAAATGACGAAAGTGACGACAACACACAATTTGGAGATCAACGATTATCCTGACACCCTTAACCAGTGACCACCTGAGACCACGAACAGCACTTTTACATGCTCGGACAGATTTAGGATTACTCCTGATAAGAACATGGCCTCCTATGCCACCGTCACAGTAATGGAGAAGAAATATCCAAAACTCGACATGACCATCAGTTCCAATCACAAAGGACAATGCGTCATTTGTGCCATGAACAAGGAGACTTCCAACTTTCTTGCTCAGCAGGACAATTTGTGACCTCTTGGCCCCTCTGAGAGGACGACTACAATAATCATCTGTTGCGACTTCAAACTGCCCCTAGAACCTTTGCAGAGCCACCCATCCTTTCTTACGGTCAAGAGATCTGGGAGGAAGTCCAGCAAGAGATACCACAAACTAGAGGCCATCTACAAGGGTCAGCGACCTCTAGAGATCTCTTTCAGCTACTGGGGACCTTCTCCATAGAGTAGTTTCTCCCTGAGCCCCTCATATCATTCAGGTGCCAGAAGTTTAGCCACCTTAGGAGCCGCTGCACAGGCCCAGAGGTCTGTACCGTCTGTAGCAGCCGACGATACTCTACTGACTACTCCATCTCCAGATTCAAGTCTGGACAACCATAACCGCCAAGTGCGCTAACTGATGAGGCACTCGCCATGCATGGCAGAAATGTCCTGTAAGGCTTCAGTGTATCACCGATCTGAAACGGGAAGATTGCTGCTACAACATGAACCCACGACAGCCTCCTTGAACCAACCAAACTCCTACTAACCACACTTCTTCCTTTACCGACCTCACCACTCCTCAACCTACCCCTCCTCCAACAAGACCTTCAATTCCTGAACACTCCTCTCCCCCTCAGCGCCCTTCCCTAGAACCTAAACCCCAACGGCCACCAAGACCTCCTCCAAAGTTGCCCCGATCCCCTCCAATCCTACTCTACCTTTCCCAATACCAACCACTCCTTCAACCCCTGTCACTCCTTCTGAGCAACCTGCTGACTTTCCACTTCATCAACAGCCCATAACACACCTACCCGTATATAATTAACACGTCACTACCCTAACCTACCAAATTTTCCCACCAGTAACCCTCCAAGTACTACAACCCCCACTCCCTCCTTTAAACCCAATTATAAGTACCCC
>NC_090726.1:72996422-73008922 GCF_036898095.1 Palaemon carinicauda | reverse complement strand
TTGTGTTTGGTATTAAAGATAGCGACTTAGAAATTACGACAACAGGGTATGTCTTGCTCCAACTCCCATTAGTAATCAGTGTTTGACGAAACGGAACTTTTAGATTTTTGGATAACCTTCAAATCACCCATTTCCGGTTAGAAGAATTACCAATTAAGTATGAAACTACTTAATTATGCGACTTATATTGAAGAACATGCAAACCGCTAACAAAAGACTCATTAACAAGCAAGCTTAAGAATTTGTTAAACTTTATTTCCTTCAAGAGGAGGAGGGGAGACTTTCCAATAGTGGACTGAGCATATTAAATCCCTATAACCTTAGCATTCATTTTATGAATAAAATCCTGAATGAACAACAACCTTATCATTATTGCTTTCAGTATTCTTCAGTTTGGATTTAGCTTTTATCATTCCAATGCGTTATGGCAGTTGTTATGATGGGGAAGACGCAAAGGAAGCAGAGAAGCTGCCCAAAAGACATGAATATGTATACTCTTTCAGTTCTCCCGAATTTCTTTAATTCTTTGATGGAATTACTTCATGCGAGGGAACTCCATTTGCACGGTTCATTTAGAAAGAATGTTAAGAGAAGGTTTTTACATGGAGACTGTTCAGACCGACAGTCAGAGAGACATTCAGAGACTATTTTTAGAAGTTATATAGCAGCTTAAAATTATCAAGGAAAATTTGCAATACAGAACTGCTTATTAAGAGAAATTCTATAATCTATCTCACAATACTGTATGTTAAAAATCAAAGTGTGAGTCTTTTTGCCAAATTTTGGCAATTCAACTGAAAGCATCTCAATCCAAATTAAGCCATAATTGTTTAGTCTTAATGATCTTTCGTAAATAATTTGAGTTTCTCTTGAAATGGCTTGTGTCAATTACCTCTGTAGGACACACAAGGTAAGCTAAATGAATGCAGCTGATAAGAATTCTGTGTAAAATATTATTAAACTCGAACTACCCTTTCAGGAATTGTAGCGTTTGAGCGAACAGAAAAAAACATAAGGATATTATTGCATGGACGGTCCTGTTTTCAAGAAAATTGAACAATACGGGAAATTTTGAGATGGTTAACAATGTTGGGAATCTACTGTTTTTTTTTTTTTTGTGTGGGGGGGGGAGCGGAAAAATGTAATGTAATTAATGAATGATATACAGGTTAATATATACATTATGAGAGAAAGATAATGCGATGTTATCAAATGGTTTATGTACATTTTGCAATCTCCCCGAATCAAACCAAAATAACTTCTAAGCTCCCTGAGAATGATTGATTGATTGATTTGAGGATTTCTGGCATCCTGACATCCAAGGTCATTGACGCCATCCCTGAGAATGAATTACACTATTTTTATGTGTCTATAGCATGCTAACTTTACCATTATGAAGAGTGAAGTGTTTGATAAATTGACATTAATAAAAGATTATAGATGTTTCTTATTACAAAGACTTTATAAAGAGTGTTATTAAAAGTTACGATGGATGTAAAAGGAGAATATTAAATTGTGGGGAAAAAAAAAAACAGACAAAAGAAGTTCCGATGTTTATATAATGAATACAATGATTGACGTTAATTCATAAGATAAAACGTAGGAGTTCTACGGACAGAAGATATTTCTTTATAAGGAGCAGTCGCACAATTATATATATATATATATATATATATGTGTGTGTGTGTGTGTGTATATAAATATATATATATATATATATATATATGTATATATATATATATATATATATATATATATACATACATACATACATACATACATACATACAGAGAGAGAGAGAGAGAGAGAGAGAGAGAGAGAGAGAGAGAGAGAGAGATGCCTGGAACTTTTTAAGAAAATGTTTGAATCAGTATTAATGGGGAATATCTAAGTTTTGCAGATAACAGAGTCTATAAGAGGATTTGCAAAAAAAAAAAAAAAATGTTGAAGGATTTGAACAGAGAAAGCAAAAATGTAGGACTGAAAATGAATACGAGTAAAACTAAGATTGCATTCAATGAAAATGCTGAAAGACAAGGAATAAGGGCTACGGACGAGTCTCTAGACGTTGTTGTTAATATACACACTTCGGACAGACAGTAAGTGTTTCTCCAGTACAAGAGGGTGAAATCAAAAGAAGGATAGACATAAGAAGGAGAGAGTTTGGTGAACAAAATGAGATTCCGAAAAGTAAAATGTCACTCTCTTTAAGAAGAAATCTATTTAATAAGGTATCTTACCTGGATTAGCATATATATCAGAAACTTGGAGCCTTATTAAAGCCTTAGAAATTATAACTCAAAGATCTATAGAAAGAATGATGATGAGAATAACACTAAGAGATATTTCAGCAACTCCTCTCGAAATAATGGCTTACACGTAAGTCCTAATTTTCACCTTTTTCTGATTTTTATTTTCGCTATTTCTGAATAACTAAGTCAGTCAAATATCAACTGGATATTACTGTTTATTCAGATTCCTAATAACTTTCACTGAGTCTTTCATTTCTTTTCAATATTTTTTTTATAAAAAATTGTCTGATAGATACCCAAATTTAGCGCACCCCATGTCATGCAACTTTTTAAAATACATTTAATAAGAACAATAACTTCAAAACTACAAAATATGGAATTGCTGCAGTAATGCTATTCTTTTTTTTCTTTTCTTTTCTTTCTCAGAGAACATTGAAAAACTTGTTGTGATCACAAAAGTTTTAGGCAATCAGTCTTATTTCTTTTGCTAATGAAAGAGAATAGAGAAACGTTTTATAAAAGCCTAACCTTAGTAGCTTGGCAAAATATGAAAGCGAAACCACATTCCTTGAAAAACTATTAAGATATAAATCTATTGCCCTTGTTAATTGACAAATTCGCTCTAAACACCAAGGGTAAATGGTTACTTTGAAGTTTTCTAAGGCCAATAATCTTGAACAATATAATAGAAATGATTAATGATGATATAAAATCATCAATTTAAGACCTCCCCCCGTTGAAAAAAAAAATGTGTACAGTAACAATAGAATCCTGTTATTACATAGGTGTTTAATATTTTTTATGGTTATGCATATGGTTCAGTATTTATTCTATGTTTTCGGGAATGATTGAAAATAGGAATTTACCTTAATAAATAAAATTCATCAGTGTTGCCGATGCAAGATATTTTTGTAAAGATTCGGAAGTTCAATTAAGCTTAAAAAAACATGGATTATTAAATAGGATGGATTTTTTAGGTTCATGCTAGGATCAGGAAAGGTTTGAACAATATTTGTTCACTCAAAATTACATACTAACACTATATTGTGCAAATTGTTCATATTTTCTGATGAATCAAAAACTTAAAAACAGTTTATGCTTAAAATTTTATGCTTGCAAGAATTACTAGCCTCCTGGCTAGTACAGTGGTAACATGTTTGCCTAGCAATCGCATGATAACAGATCGATTGTAGCATGGCACCGTGAGTTTAAACTGTTTACCGGCGAGACCACTATTGTGCTTGGGCACCACAGCGGGGGGTGGGGGGTGGGGGGGTGGGGGTGGCGCTTGTCTTGTGAAACTTCAACTGAAACCAGACACCTTAGCCTTTAAGGTCTCTTTGTACTAAAATCACAAAAGAAAGAGATTAGCGTAAGAAAGGAGTGATTGTGATCTTGTGCAGTCCCAGGTAGTCAGCTGGTACGAACATAAATGCAAGAGAGAGAGAGAGAGAGAGAGAGAGAGAGAGAGAGAGAGACCCATAGACACAAACATGTAGACCAGTAGTTGATACAATAAAAATAGTATTAGTAGTACAGACAATATATAGATAAAATTAATTACAATTGACGAATAATGGAAATTACCAAACAAGCCTTTAAGACATACTAAAATCACTTCGATTATCCGCATGATCAAATAGATTTTTCTTTTTCTTTCCGACTAAAAAGATGAGAAAAGGAATATTTCCCTTTACAACCAACTACCTTCCTACCAGGATGCTCCTTACAATTTCTCTCGTAGGAAAGGTCTACTCAATTGAAAAATATTATTGTGTTACATGGAAAACATTAAATGAAAAATACAAAACAACATGTGATAGAGTTGGGAAAATTTATTGTTTTTATTATCCCAGAAAAAAAAGAAAAGGTATCTAAAAAACGATTAAGAAACTAAGTTTTCATCAGCCACAAAATGTCTAAAAAATTTAAACCATAATGTCTTCGGTGTAAAGAAAAAAAAAATAATTTCATTGTTTTGTTTTTTTCTCTCTCTAAAACGCCCAGTGTCTTTCTTTAGCTTCCTTTGTGTAGACGGTAACAATGTTGTTTTTAACCTGATTATCTGCTAAACTCATGCGATGTGAAGGAAAACGTGTACCAATATGAATTACCTGAAATTCAATAAGAGCAACAGAACGTTTTATTATGTCAGTGACGATAAGTTATTTTTAAATTTGTCTGGACGTTAATTCTAAATGATATAATAAATTTAGAAGTATAGGATATTCAGTCAAGTAAAGATAAAATTATGGATAAGAGTAAAAGTATTACACAAAAAGATGACCTTTTATAATAATCTATGGAAAGCAGCATGATACCCGTGTCATTAATCGTTTAATCACCCTGCATAAGAAAAAGGTTGAAGGTTAATTACAATCTTCTTACCCTTGTGCCCTTGCCTCTCTGAGAACATTCGCTCTTGGATGAGATATTCCAACCCATTACATTCCTAAAACTGTCATTTATATAATGAAAGTTTGAGCCTTGCTCTATCAAAAGAGGTAGTAAAAACAAAAAAAAATGAGAAGAAGCTTTATAGAACATCGCTGATTTCATGCAAACTCATTTGACCTTATTTCATGGACGTGCAATTCAAACTTAAGAATCTCACAGAAATTGTACTTTTGTTGTTTCATTTTAGTGCAAAAGACGACAGCTTTGCCTTTTGAGGCAAATTTTCTATAAATGATAATAAGGCAATCTTATGTTAATCAATATCATCTCGAATGTCTGTTCCTTTTAACACCGGTCCTGTAAATTAATGCTACGACGCAATGAAATTAGCAATAGAGGAATGGAAAGATCCATTCATATCCCTCAAAATGCCAAAGTTACTATTTCATGTGAATGGTAATATTAAAGATATCGTCAGATATATTTAAAAATAAGTCTCTCACATAAGTAAAACTGATGCAATGGCGTCATGTTATAGTTTTTAGTCTACGTTTTCTCATTAGCCTGAAATAAAAAACTTGGTAGAAATAATTTTCTATCCATAGTGTGAAATACAGTATTCGCCAGAATAAACACAGTTAATAGATTCCAGAGTAAGCAAAGTACAGTCCATTATATTTTGGATTACTGTTCTAATCTTCATCTTATATATTTAGAGAATATATGATAAATAATGTTCCTTGAAAGGTAATTATTATTCACATCGCTCCTAATACATAGTAAACAACGTCATTAGTATAACATTATCGTGATGTTTTTCGGTCTATCAATATTGTTCTCCTTAGGAGTGATAAATACATCACAAGCTCTTTCGATATTAATTATCAATTTCTTGAACGTTGTTTTGCGAAACATGCCTGGATGGATTTTAAAATCTTAACTAATTTCTACAGACCCGCATATACGTATCTGTGTTCTAATTTTACTCGTTTTATTGCTTTTATATTCATAAACACTAAAGGTTATTACTGATTTGAAAATGCATTACTGGCCTTCGCGCTCAGGGCAGAAAGTTTTCAAATGATTACTTATTTGTGAATCAAACAAAGAGGAAAAAAGTTCTCTCTTTCAGTGTATGATCCTTTGAAAATTAAAATGATCTTTCAGTTGTTGTTTCGACGTATGATGAACTTTAGTAAATTTTGTAAATCTGCACAATTAAATTGTTTGAAAATAAAATATTTTATATACTATAATGAGCTGAGCAGTTAAACAGCTAAAAGGAAACACATTTTTGTGTCATCAGAATTATAATTATAATATAGTTTTTAATTCGTCTACATATTTCAGCAATCCCGATGTAGAGTAATGATTATATCCTCAGTAGTAATTATTCATAATTGTGCATCAATGCCATAAGTACCCTAAATTCCTGCTAGCACAGTAGTATTGAATAAGATGATAACACTGACAGCAGAAAAAATACATTCATTTGTTATCAATTGTTTGAGCTAAGAAATAAAAAAGAAAAAATCACCATACCAATATTCTTCTCATTCATAGATCTTAAATTCGAATGTTATTTTGGTCATGTTGTAAATAAATTCTCTTTTTCGACCGGATACTAACCTCAAATCCTTCAATGTTACTTACATTAGCTGATATCACCGTTTACAGCAGCGTTTCCTTCAGTGCTACTTGAATTAATCCTGTTGACACGTATTATATGGCATTGTTTCCTTCAGTATTACTTACATTAGCCACACTACCACCTTTTACGTCAGCGTTTCCTTCAATGCTATTTACTGTATATTAGTCCAACTGCCACCTTTCACAACAGTTTTCTTCAATACTACTTGCATTAGTCTTACCACCACTTTTAACAACATCCTTTACGACATCTTTGCAAGCAGGCAGCTATTTTCCATTAAATCAACATACCAAACGAAAGACTTCCAAAAGATGTTCTTCATTAGAAAAATGGTGTACTTTGCAGCAAACTCATTTTCATGGATGAATAGTATCCAATGAGGTGCCTCTGCAATACGTAGGAGAAACTGGGGTTAGTTATTAAGATTTTATTAATTTTACCTCTAATTCAATATCTAATGAAGGAAAATTAAACAGTTATGTTGAGAAAAGTTTATTATGTGTTATAATCATGTAACAAAAAGTTTACACACTTTTCAATTCCTGAAATATAATAGAAAACATCAAGAAACCTTTTTTGTTTACGCGAGCGGGACACAAACTCGAAAGCTGTAAACCCGACAGACGGAAGACCGAAGCTGGAATCCCGAATCTCTAGGTACCCGACATACCCAAAACCCGGACAGCCATAATCCCCACAATTGGTGTTCTTCCTAACCGCCACGGTCCGCAATCAGAAAGATTTTATCAAAATAAGTGCCATTGTCTTAATCATATCCATGGCCAATATCCATGTATCTCAATATTTTTATCCGAAGTTTTGATGAGAGTGACAAAGATACAGATAATTGTCATCTTTATCAATTCCCTTGAGAGAGATTTTTTTTTCAGCCCATATTTACTGGAATTAAGAGAGAAAAGGAAGGGAAGAAAAATTAATTCTGATGGGGAAATAATCAATTTGCTTTCTTAAAATAATATTCAAATTTCAAATTCCAGATATTTTACTGACAATTTCTTATTGCAAGTTCATCAAGGCATAAACATAATTCTTATTGCGAATAACCAGCTTTAAATATAGCGAGAAATTTAGTTATTGTGATTCTTTAATAATAATAATAATAATAATAATAATAATAATAATAATAATAATAATAATAATAATGACGATAATGATTATAATAATAATAATAATAAAAACTAACAAGAAAGGTAGTAATGAAAACAGCAATATAACGATTACGATAAATATATAAATGATTAAAGAATAAGTTCACAAATAAATGAAACAAGTGACATTGTACAAGGAATATGTTTAACATGTTATGCTAAAAATAACTAAACTCAATAAATTCATTAAATGATTGAATAGATAAATTGTGGGCTATTTCACGAAGATTATCCGATACATTTCAATTACCACGTTCACTCATCAGCCTGGAGAGGCATTCTTCAGGAATAATTGCCTTTGTCGTTTTGGATAATTTTTCATCTCGATGAGTGCGTTCAATTTGAATGTTGACTTGCTGTTCCTCCTTTCGTAACTATTTTACTATAAAGTCCATCATGAGCTCTTCCAATGACGTTTTCCCACCTCCCATGCCAGGCTTCTACTTTCTATTTTGGGAGCGTGGGAATTCCTAATTGCATGGGGTCATGTACTGACCACATAATAGAGTGTGGACGTGTTGGGCGGAGCTCCGTTGAACACTCGCCCTGAGTCGTGTTTTAGATTTCTGTTTCTCGCATAGAATATCATTGAAAAGATATTAGTTAATCTTATGGAGAAACCTAAGTGATAAGAAACAGTACACTATGCCTGTTCCTAACTATTTCTGCCCCATATGTGAAACCACGAAGGGAGAACGGAAAAAATGGATAGGGTGTGAATGTAATAGACTCTATCATAGGAAATGCGTTCATATACAGATATACATCACTGATAATGAACGGAATAACCTAGATTGGTTATGCCCACACTGCGTATGTGAAGACAGACAAGCTAGTTTAGTAATATCAAAATTAAAGGAAGATGTAAACGTGAGAGATTTGGCCCTGAACGAACAAGACGCGAACATAGATGACTTGGATAACAAACTTGCGGACCTTAGCACACACGCAGCAAACTCCACCCATACTACCGACCTTAATGAGACATTTGGCATTCTTGCCATGGATATGGAATCAATTAAAGCAACACTTCAAACATTGAATGACCCAAAACCGGAAAAACCGACATTTGCTGAAAAAGTTAAGGAAAAAAAATCTGTTGATAATTAAATCAACTAATATAACAACTAAAATTACTGAAACAAACGTAATGTTGAACATGCACTTAAAGACATTCCCATACTTAACAAGAGGCCGACTACGAATGGAAATGCTGTTTTAAACTTTGCAAAAAAAAAAAAAAAAAGTTTAAAGGAGAAGCAGCAAACAAAATTCAGACATTGGTGGCTGACACTGAAACGAGAAAAATAGGAAAACTAAAACCAAAAATAATGATATGCAATGTGTAAAAGGATGAAGATGATGTAGTAAATGCTTCAATTCAAAGAAATCGCTGCCTGAACCAAATCCAAAATATAGAAGAAAGGAAAAGTGTAGTCCTGAAGAGGGGAGGGGGTGGGTGACCACCCACTATTTGCTGAAATGTGATCCTGAAGTTTGGAGGGCTATTCATGATAATGGGGACAAAGTTTCGTTACGATGGAGTACTTATAACATACATGATAGCTACCACGTGATCACCTGCTACCACTGTCAGAGGTATGGACATCTTGAAAAAGATTGCAAGTCTAAGAATGATGATAAAGGCGGCGGGAAATATTCAGGAAAACATTCCACCAAGGAGTGCAATTCGCAAGTGTCAAAGTGTATAAATTGCACAAAGTTAAACAAACAAAGTATCCACATAGTAAATTCTAGAGACTGCAAAGCCCATGACTTGGAATTGAAAAGACTAGCAGAAAATACTGATCATGGTTACTAAGGATGTCATAAACTGTGGCTAAATAAATATACAATCTGTAGGTAATAAGACTATTCAAATTCGAGAATTGATAAACGAGAAATATTTGGATAAGCTAGCATTATCTGAAACATGGCTAAATAACTTGGACAATGCAAAGATCACTGAAATGACGACCCCCCCCCCCTCCCCCCACCCCAAACACACATACACGACTTCTTTTACATACCGAAAGAAGGTAGGTCTGGTGGGGGTGTCAGACTCTTTATTCATAAAAGTTACTCAAATCTCAAAATGTTGAAAAAAACTAGTGTAACAAGCTTTCAAAATATAGAAATTAACTTTGTGCCCCCCTCCCCCCCAAAAAAAATAACAGGAAAATATCCTTTGTAACAATCTACAAATCTCCTAGAATAAACACAAGTATCTTTTTTGAAGAATTCGGTGCTCTCATTGAGATGATTATCATGGAGAAAAACGAATTAGTTATCTGTGGAGACTTCAATATTTGGATGGATGACGCATCAAATGCTGAAGCTTTGGCATTTAGTGAGTTATTAGAATCATATCAACTAGTGAATAATGTGGACTGTACAACTACTTTAATTGGGCATACGTTGGACTTGGTTTTAAGTGATGACATGAATATTATTGTATCTGATATAAAAGTTGAAGAGATATGTACTATCTCCCCAGTACACAAACCTATTACGTTTAGTCTACCTCTACAAAAACACGCATTAGTAAAGAAAATAAACTTTAATCATAAACTAATTTTTCACGCTGATGCTATCAACATTACCTGTGATCATGATGACCAATGTCTGTTGGGAGCTAAGTGTGTTCACTGTCTCACGACCGCTTATAATAAAGTTAGTAAAACTGAATATGATACCATGTGCCCACCGAAAGAAAAGACTATAACCGTAAAAGACCAATCTCCTTGGTTTGATGGAGAGCCTTTGGTGAAAAAGAGGGATAAAAGACGTAAAGAAAGAAAGTGGAATAGGGTTAAAACTGAAAGTACTTGGGTAGAATACAAAACTGCTGCGTGTCAATATAACTACCTATTAAGAATGAAAAAAGTGAATACTAAAAGAGAAAGATCCTCGAAGCAGCAACAGACATTAATAAGTTATGTCATCTCCTAAATGGTATAATGGGATATGTAAAAGAAAAGAGGCTCCCTGATAGATACAGTGACCTGGAACTAGCAAATAATTTTCTAGTATTCTTTGAAAACGAAATTGAAAATATAACCAGGTCATTTGTAAATATTCAAAATCAGATTTATGATACACCAGGCGCACATACAAAATTAATATGATTTAACAACATAACACAAGATGACATCACCAGAATTATCAAGAGAGCAAAGAAAACCAACTGCTCAATCGATCCTATGCCAATATCTAAAGTAATTGGAGAGAAACTTTTCTAGTCTAGCCGAAATAATAATGAGCATAGCAAATGCAAGCACTGATGAATGTAAGTTTCCTAATTCTGAGAAAATTGCTATGTCACACTAGTTCTTAAAAATGGACTGGACTACCAGGAACTAAGCTCATACAGACCTATTTCGAATCTATCCTTTACTTAAAAAGTGCTTGAATATGCAATTCTTGAACAACTAGTCAGACATTTAGAAGTAATAGAAGCTCTGCCTGACAACCAATCTCCTTACAGAAAAAACTATACTCTACGGAGACAGACATCTCCTCTGTTGTAAATCATATGCTGGAAATGATGGACGAAAATGAATGTGGTATTTTAATATTGCTTGATCTCAGTGCTGCTTTTGATACAGTTGTGCATGAATTGCTATTAAATAATCTATGCTCTATCGGCATTGAAGACCAAGCCTTCGAATACCTAAAAGACTACTTTGTTGGTAGAAATTACTGTATACAAATTGGAAACTCTTATTCATCATATGAACCCTTAAACAAAGGGGTACCCCAGGGGAGTGTACTTGGTCCAATCTTATTCTGCATCTATACTATTGGTCTACCGAAAATACTACAAAGGCATGGCGTGAAGTTCAAACTATTTGCGGATGACACACAATTTTACTTCTCCATAAATGATATAGATGACACTACTGAAACTCTAAACCGATTGCTTGATACTGTTAGAGAATGGATGACATTTAAACAACTAAAATCAAATGAGAACAAAACTGAATTCATGGTGGTGGATAAGAAAAACAGTGTGAGAAACTTAGGTGATATTCATATGAACATAAATAATGACTCAATGCCGATATCTCGTAAAGTTCGAGATCTAGGTGTATTTCATAGCTAAAACCTGTCTCTAAATGCTCAAATAAATAATGTAATAAAATCTGATGGTTATCATCTAAGAAATATTGCTTGTATAAAAAAGTACCTGGACGAGAATTTTGTAGATAAACTTGTGATAAACTGTGTTATTACCACGATTGACTACTGCAACTCTATCTATTACAATTTACCAAAAGCACACCTTAGGAAATTACAAAACATAATAAACAGAGGAGCAAGACTGATAAAAGGTGTCCCACCTAGAGAAATGATCACCCATATACTAATTGATTTACACTAGCTGCCGATTAAAGCGAGAATTGAATTTAAAATATGTACAATAACCCACCAAGTTATCGTAACCGGGCGTCCAAAATACTTAAGAGAATTACTACATATTACGAAGCCATCAAATCTTGTTGACACAAGAACAGTTACAGATAGCTTCAAACTGCTGGAACCTAGATTTATGTCTACTTTAGGATCCAGAGCCTTTAAATATGTGGCCCGAAGACTATATAATAAGCTCCCACGAAATATTCGCATGATTGAAGACATGAGAAAAACTTTTTTCAACAGTCATACAACAGTGACGATTTAACAGTAAATGAAAAATACGCGATATGAAACGTTAAATACTCTGAACGAACAAGGTAAAACGACAGTGGAGGTCCTGTAGAGAGTGGAATTCCCCTGCTGTATGGGCCCTGAAAAGCAGCCATCAAAGTATGTAAAGTAAGTAAGTAAGGTATAATGGTGTGGGCACGGATGACACCGCAATTATGCAAACACTTTCTTACTTGTCTAAATATGTAATTATTTTCAAACCCCACTACAGTGCCCCCCCACTTCATCTGGTAAATGGGATTTTAAGGCTTCAAAAACTTCCAGAATATAATTCAATGGCAGAAATGCCAAGGCAAATGTATGTCGAATCCTTAAACTAAA
>NC_090726.1:72981422-72991422 GCF_036898095.1 Palaemon carinicauda | reverse complement strand
TAATCGGAGAGAAGGATCCAATGTATTACTGTTGTCATAAAGAATCAAAGCAAGAATATCTTCCATTTATGAACAGTGAATCATACAATATATGCTACAATACTACTAGACCAAAGTGACACAATTGAGAGCTTTTAATTCGAATTACCGCTGATGAGTCAATATGGATGAGAATCAACACCATATCGTGCTCAAATAGAAATAAAATTCTATCTCATACACGGATCGAACTCTAGTCCCTTTAAATGAAAGGCTAGGTCATTACCAACTATTTCACCAGAGGCTCACAAGAAGTCGGAACGTAACTGCTAACTGCAATTCAGGATTTATCTGGCGAGACATCAGTCTATTACCTGTGAGTTTTCCCCAACTTCCCGGCCAGCCAGAAGACACAATCGATAGATTTTAATTCAAATTACCCCTAATGAGTCAATGTGGATGAAAATCAACACAATATATATATATATATATATATATATATACATATATATATACATATATATATATATACATACATATATACATATATATATATACATACATATATATATATATATATATATATATATATATATGTATATATTATACATATATATGTATATATACACATATAAGTATATATATATATATATATATATATGTATATATACATATATAAACACACACAGACACACACATATATATATATATATATATATAAATATATATATATATATATATATAATGTATATATATATATATATATATATACATAGATATACATAAATATATATATATATATATATATATATATACATATATACAAAAATACAAACATATATATATATATATATATATGTATATATATCATTATTATTATTATTATTATTATTATTATTATTATTATTATCATTATTACTTGCTAAGCTACAACCCTAGTTGGAGAAGCAGGGTGCTATAAGCCCAGGGGCTCCAACAGGGAAAATAGCCCAGTTAGGAAAGGAAACAAAGGAAAAATAAAATATTTTAAGAACAGTAACAACACCAAAATAAATATTTCCTTTATAAACTATAAAAACTTTAACAAAACAAGAGGAAGAGAAACCTGATAGACCAGTGTGCCCGAGTGTACCCTCAAGCAAGAAACCTCCAACCCAAGACAGTGGAAGTCCATGGTACAGAGGTTATGGCGCTACCTAAGACTAGAGAACAATGGTTTGATTTTGGAGTGTCCTTCTTCTAGAAGAGCTGTTTACCATTGCTAAAGAGTCTCTTCTACCCTTACCAAGAGGAAATTGGCCACTGAACAATTACAGTGGAGTGGTTAACCCCTTGGGTGAAAGAAGAATTGTTTGGTAATCTCAGTGTTGTCTGATGTATGAGGATAGAGGAAAATCTGTAAAGAATAGGCCAGACTATTCAGTATATGTGTAGACAAAGAGAAAATAAACCGTAACCAGAGAGAAGGATCCAATGTAGTACTTTCTGACCAGTCAAAGGACCCCATAACTCTCTTGCTGTATATACATATATATCTATATATACATATATATTTATATATACATATATATGTATATATATGTATATATATATATATATATATATATATATATGTATATATATATATATATATATATAAATATATATATATATATATATATATACGATAATTTTTCACTGACGCACATAACTTTAATAGATATATCTAATATAAACAACAAATCGGATTTGATGTCGATTTTTAACTTTAAATTAGTTTTATGATAAATACTTCCGATTGGGCAAGGACTCCAACCTATGCTTCTAAGTCGAAACAACCCTAAGCAGTATGGTCAATGCAAGTCCACGGTACATATTCCTATCTAATTCAGGAATCTCTATTCTGACTTGAAATCATCTGATTTCCACCATGATAGTCTAATAATGAGTCGTATTGCAAACTCATTACTAAGGTATCATGGTGGAGATGAGTTGATTTCAATTCCAAGAACTCAGAGACAGGTTCAAGTCTTTGCCCAATCGGAACCATTTGTCATAAAAGAATCTTAAGGGGGTATCTATTTCTAAATATATATATATATATATATATATATTTATATATATATATATATATATATATTTATATATATATATATATGTATATATATATGTTTATATATATATAAATATATATATATATATATATATATATATATACATATATATATATATATATATATATATATATATATATTGACGATCTATCGTTGGGGCATGCGATGTATAAATTTGTCACTATGCTGGAGGAAAAATCAGAAAAACGAAATTCTTGGACTAGCGCTTTCGTATTTTCATACCTCTTCAGGTCCAATTGATACAAAGTTAAGAACAGGATCAAAGTCACCTTTGCGACAGCAGTAAACAAGAAAAAATACAATAACATAAAAGATTAGCACAAAACTAGTTTAAAATTATAGTTAGTTTAAAAAATCAGTGAGTTTAAAAATTACAGCTAGTTTAAAAATGACAATTGTTTAAATACATTGTTTATAAGTAGTTCATCAAGTTTATACATTCCTGGGCTATTGTTGATCAATTTTACACGGTTTTTCTTTATGATACAAGATTCTATGATATTGCGTTTTGTTATGTCCTTACAATATAAAATTTTTTTCGCCCCTTTCCAATTAATAGTGTGATTATGGTTATTCATATGCTGAAACAAACTACTTGTTTGGTTTCCTGTTCGAACATTATATCTGTGTTGTTTTAGTCTCGTTTCAAGGTCTTTACCACTTTGTCCTACATATCTTTTATTGCATTGATTACATGGGATTTCATAAACACCTCCATTGCTTTGTACAGGTGAATTTCTAATTAACATATCCTTTAAAGTACTATTCTTAAAAATAACATTAGCATTAAAAACTTTCATTAATCTAGGAATTGTCAAGAAATTATTGTGGAAGGGTGAGATGAGAAGGTTTTTCATAATAAAATTAGTTTTAGAGTCAGTTTCATAAAAAAAGTTTTCTTTGCTTTATAGAAAGATGTGTCGATAAAATTCTCCGGGTATTGTAAATTACCTGCAATTTCCCGGATCCTCCCAAGCTCAGCTTCAAGGAATTCAGGTCAACTGACCCGCAGTGCCCTTATAAACATAGATGAAAATATCATCATTTTTGTCCTAGGATGATAATTGTAGTAAAAATGAACGTATGAATACACATTTGTCGGTTTTCTATAAACTGAGCATCTAAAACCTCTATCATTTCTTAAAATTAACATCTCTAAAAAGGCCAACCCATTGCCTACTTCTATTTCAATTTTAATTATTATAGTCGGTACTAAATTATTTATTGCTGTTAAAAACATGTTTTAATTTTTGTTGATGGGCCAAGCACAGAATATGTCGTCAAAATACCTTACCCAAAGGATGCCAATAGGTAGTATTCTTGGAAGGTACCTGGTTTCAAAAAATTCCATATATAAATGACTCAACAATGGTGACAGAGGGTTGCCCATTGCCATGCCAAATTTTTGTTCATAATATTTCTTTCCAAAGACAAATTTGCAACCCTTAATACATAGTTTTATTAATTTTATCATGGTGTTAGAATCAACAGAGGAAGTATATTTTTCAATTTCTTCCTGGAGAAATTCTAGTAGTTCATCTACTGGCACCTTCGAGAATAGGGAGTTGACGTCAAAGCTTATCATCTTGAAATCATAATTAAAATTGAACCTTCTCAACCCTCTAATAAAATCCATATTGTTCTCAACAGACACAGCTGAAATATTTCCGAGCATAGGAGACAACTCGTTAACTAACCACTTTGATAATCTATATGTACAGGAGCCCACAGAACTTATAATAGGTCTCACGGGATTATTTTGCATATGTGTTTTAACAACTCCATACAGATGTGGTAGAGTTGGACAAGTAGTTGTAAACCTTGGTAAGAGTTCTTTATAATCTTTTAAAATAGTTTTGATATTTCTGCTAAACGAAGCGTTGGTTTTATCTAATGGGTTATTTCTTGTTTCTTCATAGGTTTCTCTGTCTGAAAGTAGTTCTAACATTTTGCTATCATAGTCTGTCTGATTCATAATGACTAAAGTATTAGATTTATCTGCTCTCAAAATGTGTAAATCCTCATCTTTCTTTATCTTTTTATAGGCGTTCAAAAATCTTAGTGGAACATTTGCGGGCAAACTATTACTTGAGAGACCGTATACTATACCCTTACATATATTAATTTCCTCTAAGGAAATCTTACCATATTTTTCCAATTTGCAAAATGCATTGCCGATATCAGTCCAATCAATATTTTCTTTAACAGAAAAGTTTACCCCATATCCCAAAGCTGCTGATGGAGTATTGTCCAACGGCTTATTGGAGATATTGGAGATATACATATATATATATATATATATATATATATATATAATTCTTAAGGTAAAAAATGGAATATGAAATAACCAATGACATAAATAAACTTAAAATTTTGTCCATATGGGGTACGTTGTCACAACCATATATTTTGTGGGACATTTGTTATTCATTGTAACAAGCAGCCCCCAGATAATCATTTTCCTTATCATAAATATGGATTCTCCTTCGAATTATGGGGAAATTAATCCTATCCACATATGAAGCTTAAAGACAACTATTTTAAGAATATAAAAAATCACTTTATTTTCCATGTACTGTACATGAGTTTCATTAACGTCTATGAAAATACTACGAAAGGTCAAAATATTTACTCAGGGTATCAAAAGAGATTGCTTGTAGCTTCACAGAAGGGTGGTCTATTTCTTTTACACTCAGCAAGGATAACTGACGCCTAAAAGTCTCAAGGGCTTAGGCGCCAACTATTGCCATTTGATGAAGATATTAAGTGTGCATCAACCTACCCCTGTATGCAACCCACACTGACCTTCCATAAACAGTTGTATAATAAAAGATATTCTATCTAAGATGGTCTTCCTTTTGCTACTAATCGATTTAATTCCAGAGTCATTTATCTGCGGGACTTGTCACATAAGCATAACACTGAGAAAAATCAATGCAATATTATTATTATCAATGTCGTTATATTAATAATTGTTTTATCACTACTTTTCTGAAGTATAATTTTTTATTTTCAAAATAAATAATGCTAACATTATTAATGTTAGTATTATTTTCATTATCTATGTATTGCACCAGTCGTCAAATTTAGTAATATTCATTATATACTACTTATGATAAACAACGTGCATGGTCTGTAAATATCGGTCAATTATAATCCCATAAAACAGACTTTGGTCAATATTATACGAAATACAAAGATCATCATAAAATATGATAAAGGCATCAAAGACCTCCCCCCGGACCCAGCATCTTTCCTATTCAGGTAAATAACTATCCCCACATATAACTTTGTAATAACACAGCTCACAAATGATGAGCCTTGCGGGAGCATTATGCTCAAATGACAGCAATAAAATCATGAAAAAGAAAGGACTTGAGTAAGGTATTCTACCTGAGTTCTTCCACTAGAAAAATCAAATAGAAAGTAAAAGAAAAAAAAAAGGAAATAACTCCTGAAAATACACAATGCCATACTTAGCCACATGCCGTAGGGTAGTAGCCTGCCTATACGGAATAGGAAGTGCAAAGTCAAATAAGGGAATATCCATTTAGCTTCTTACAACATCCAAGAATGCATATTATCGAACAAAGAGTGATGATAGTCTGTAAGAAAAAGAAAAACAAGACAGATAAAGAGAAAAAAAGGTTACCCCTAGAGATCTGAGTAGATGTGATACAGAGTTTGAGAATAAGAATTATTGATTCACAAAATTGCATGAAGAAACATAATGAGGATCAATATTACACTATTTGCTGGATAGAAACGAAATTAAAGCAACCACAGGAAATTCCAAAAGGAACAAAATAATGGCATGAGACTTGCTATGTGAAAAGCTTCTGTAGGCAAAGGAAACATTGAGATACTTCATGGGACGTCCAATACTGGAAGAGGGATCCAAAATCTGAGGCTTTATGAATAGCGATATGTCCAAGGAATTTACCGTTATATTTAAACATTCAAGACACAAACCCAGTAACTTTTCGTATCATTTCAAAATACAAATAATCCAAGTATGTAATTGAATACATGATGTGAAAGAGGCAACAAGATATTATTATCATTGGTGTGATCATTGGTGTTATTAGTAGTAGTATTAGTAGCAGTAGCCTATGATAGTCAAAGGGATATAGAAACACACAACTATATCACTAAAAAGAGCATACTTTCTTTTTATGTTAGTTGGAATATCACTTGAACATTATAAGATCTTGAGCCTTGTTGTGCATATAATATCCGTATCAAAACCAAATTAGGTGGAAACAATAAAACATTTAGAACCAGAAGTTCTGATTCCATCTGAATATTACTTGATGTAACTTTTAATAGACAACACTAAATTATACAAAATGGTAAAAGAAAGTTTTTATATAAGTAGTCTATCAAAGAAATATCGGCTCAGTTCAATAATGTAGGGATTTTGAGGAGGAAAAAGATTGTAAAAACTTCGATGTCAGACGCTAACCATCCCTCATCCTCCGCTCCACTTTTCCACACCTGTAAATCCTGAAGTAATCCCCGAAATCCTCTATTGGACAACTTTACTACGCGGTCCAAGGTTGTAAAGACCAACAGTATTCAGATCTTCTACTACCCATAACTATCTTCTTTACTGCATTTCAACGATTTTCTGCGAACATCCAATTTCAACCTCTCTTGATACTCCTTCGATCTACTAGAGACAACCTCAGTTGCACTTGGATTAAGATAAGAGTGGTAAAGAAGCAATAGAGATTTAATGACAATACTGCAGCCATAAAGATTAAATGACAAACATTATAGTGGTATATTTAACTGTCCTCCTTAAAGCCCTGATGTTTAGGGAGAGAGAGAGAGAGAGAGAGAGAGAGAGAGAGAGAGAGAGAGAGAGAGAGAGAGAGAGAGATTTTGAAAATGGAAAATTTTCAATTTTTTTTTATTTTGTATTCAGCATAACTCACAATATCCATCTTTATGATACCATAAAAACTCTTGATTGCATTGAGAGTTCATAAAAACTAAAAATTCTTCATGTTCTTCATTAGCTAAGGAGCTTTTGGTGAAAATAAATTTCATACTCCTCGTCCCCACTGTTACCAATAGGCTAACAAACTAAGGAATCGGTTGCCTGGATGCATTTCTTCCAGCTATTTCCATGAAAGTCTTCCTTCTCCAAAGCCTTCCTCTTATATTTCTCCTTTACTTTATCACGCCATTTAAACCTAAGCCTCCATCCTCACCTTCAATCCCTTACAATTCCACACAAAGCTTCTATTTTCCTTCCACCTCACCCTGCCTTCATAAATATCTCAATCTAGACTTTCCTATCACATAACTAATCTTTATTATCAGAGGATTTCCCATAATTGCTTCTCACCAAAATATCACTGCATCATTCATACTTCTATTAGACACGGCTTCTTTTCGTCCTTTCATTTAAATTCTCAAGTTTCTGATTATGGTATGAGAAATTGAGATTTCCAGTTTAGTTGTCATTCTTTTGTCACACAATATTGCTCTTGCATTCCTTCATTTCTTTCAGCTTGCTTTTATTCCTTAATAAGTATCAGTACAAAATAGGATAAAAGCACAATAAGCCATTTGATTATT
Organism: Palaemon carinicauda; assembly: GCF_036898095.1. NCBI lineage: Eukaryota > Metazoa > Arthropoda > Malacostraca > Decapoda > Palaemonidae > Palaemon > Palaemon carinicauda. Next base: position 72,983,740 of record NC_090726.1, on the reverse strand, counting down.
CTTATTCCAACTATTGTAGAACAAAAGTCGTAAGGCAAATCCCTCTATATTTACTAAAAACTCCTGAAATCTATTCAAGAAGTTAGAATATTCGTCTATATGCACTAAAAATAATTGATACCTTAACATGTATATTTTTCATTTCAAATATACGTTTTATTTTTCAGTTTTTTTATCATCTAAAACAGTAAAAGTTAAATTAAAACAACATTGTGATTTGAAATATCCTCAAAAAAGTTTGATCTGCGAAAAAATATAATCATATTAAATTTTCAAGAAATAAACATACGATATACGACTAATAATACTTGATTTAACAAATAATTAAAAGTAATAGAGTTCAAGTCTGGCTCAAGCTAGATATTTCTCTATGATGACTTTATAATAAATCAATAACAAAAGTTACACACACACACACACACACACGCACACACATATATATATATATATATATATATATATATATATATATATATATATATATATATATATATATATATATATATATATATATATATATGTGTGTGTGTGTGTGTGTGCGTGTTTGTATATATGTACATACATACACACACACACACACACACACACACACACATATATATATATATATATATATATATATATATATATATATATATCTATATATATATATACGTATATGTGTGGGCGTGTGTGTGTATGTGTGTATGCGTGAGTTTTACTACTAGCATTTTTTTTAGTCATTGAGAGGTAGTTGTCAGTTGAAATTAAACTCACTTTATTACAGTCGTAACTAAGAATAACATCGTTTTTCTTTGGGTGGGTCGGGGTGGGGGTTTACGTGAGGCTGTTTGCAGTTTTACCTCTGAACAAAAGCCATTAACTTTCGAAGTATGTAATTATGATTGAAGGTAGGTTTTTCATCACGACTTATTTAAATTGTCGTTTTTCACGTTGTATTTATTCTGAATTGTATTTCGAGAATAGTCTCTGTAATATAAAATCATGTAAGTTTGCCAGATACAATGAGGATAGGGTCAGAATTTTGACCACAAGTATGATAGGGTCACAATTTGTCATTTACAATATCAGTAAGTATAAGTATAGAATTTATTCCTGTGTTTTCGACTCAAATTCCCAAGTTCAGATCGAAAATCAATAAAAAATCGAAGGAAAGATGTCAGGAGTCGAATATACTTATTTTTTGTTAGAAACCGGAAGTGTCCTGCTTTGACCTTAAGGGAATTTATTCCTAAGAGAGATTCGTATATCAGGCAAAGTATCCTTTACTCTTTTACGCCGGATATTTCAAGAATGAAAATAGAATCCAGGAACAGGTGTAAGAGAAGGGTAAATATTTTCCTTTCCTATTTTAGATATTTAATTATCCCTTCATAAGAAAAGATTAAAAAAAACTACAGTAGATCTTCTTAAGAGTTAAGTTAATAGAGCAGTTAATAATGCGAAGAGAAAATATTAAACAATATTAATCATATTTGAATCAACCAGCATAAGCAAAACCTACAATACTGCTTAAAATGTTCTCATAACATCAAATATTACAGTGCACATCTCGCTTCTTACTTTCTAAGGTGTATGAATATGCCATCCTATTTTGATTCGTGGGAAAATGTTATTGGTTGAGTCGCTATTTTTAAAGACTGATCGGGGTACGGAACGTGTTTCAACCGAGAGAACTATGATTCCTCCCCTTGCAATCATCTCAAATCACAAAACTTATTGCACATAGAGTTTTACGATGCATGGCCATATATTATATTAAAAATCATTAGACTTTCATCACGAAATGCTAAATAGTACTTAAGGCATCATAAAGTAAGGTGGGAGAAGACTAAGCATTCAGTCATGAGCAATATTTGTGTTAAATTTCACTTTTATTTACTACATAACGTAAGACTACAAGTGTGTATGACCTTGTTTCAGTCATATTTCCTATTTCAAGATGAATAACTGAAACGAATGGGTTTTCATTAGTGTTTTAAAAGGTATCGTTATGTGATTTATTAAATTATTTTGATCTTAAGCTATATCGAATTTATTAAAATATTAATTACCTAATAATTATACAAATGAAACTCTTTCATTCTTTTTTTCTACTTAACAAAATCTGTTCTTTAATAGCAATTTATATTGCTTTCAATATTAGTTTTCTATTTGTAGAGAGTAGCTGATGTAAACATATTCTGAGATTAGATCTTCCTATAACCAACATAAATGCAAATATTCGCATCTTGACTTCCATTCCGCAAATCCCACCGGCGGAGAAACGCATAACGAGATGGAGGTTCCTCGATGTTTTCCCTTTTATAAGAAAAAGA
>NC_090726.1:72958922-72978922 GCF_036898095.1 Palaemon carinicauda | reverse complement strand
ATTTCGCTCATACCTCTCAAGTTGTCGTTTGGCTTTGGCATAGCTGTCTTTCTTGAAAGGCAGTATGCATGGAATGTAGTCTGGGTGTTCTTTCTCAGTCATGTTGGGTTTACCTGTATTTTGGCAATTTAATATAAATTCATAATGAACACCAATAGGCATACTGTTGGAACACCAACCACCAGATTGTTAAATTATATTAAAATATGTTAAATTTCATAAATACCTGAGATAAAGTGTTCACTACAAATAACCCGACTCTTTAGTGGGGACCATTTGTGTCCATTTGGATTCATTTGCTGGCATGCTGCAAGCCACTTATCCCTCCTATCCGGGCTTCTGCTACGACTGGGGAACTTGTAAAAATGCAACATCTTTCCTTGCATCATATTGTGATTCTTGCAGTTGAAAATAACACATGATGAAGGCATAATAGCGAATAATTTAGCTTTAACAGACGACCGTTCATGCAGCACCACGTTAAAGTGTGGTTTGTTTTTACTGCGCCACGTGCGGGAAGTCACGTGACTGCTCAGTTACGCGGATGGGCCGCGGTTATCAATAGAGAAAATATCGAGTACAGCATTTATAACATTAGATGTTAGTTCAAACTACATATAAAAGGGAGTTGGTTGATATAATCAGGGATGTTGGAGGTATACAGTAAATAATCATTATTTCATTGAAGTAAAAGTTTTATTTTGGAAGAAAGAGTATGAATGTCATAAAGAAAAGAAAGTTGGATAGAAAGGAATGTTAAGGAGTATATATAATAAGGGAAAGCATAGCTGAACTGTGCCTGGCCTTATATCAAAGGAGATACCACCTAAGAAAAAAAAAATCTTAAAATATTTGTGTATGTAGAAAAGTGGGAAATTGTATGAATTTGTGAGATGGATGGACAAAAGTGTTTGTGAGGAAGAAAAATAAATTTATATAAGCTCCATTTGTATTAGGAGAGAAAGCACAGGTATATATGAGTATGGAGATGTAGGCAAGAATACAGTGAGAGGGGAAGAGGTAAACAGTAAAAAAAGTTATATCATTGGAGAAGATGAAATGATAGAAAAGTAGAGGTAATCGTTAATGAACATTAATCTCAATATAAAGAAGCAAGTGGGAAGATTCTGTCCGGTGTGGATGCAGTCCTGGGTCAAGTGAGTGAGCCTTTTGAAGTTTCATTGAATGTGAAATATAGATAAGAGGCAGACCAGAGTATTTCAAAATTCGAAAGAGTATGTGTAAGGCTAAGAATTCTTCTAAAGGGAAGTAATTAAGAGATTACAGAGAAGAAAGTCGCCTGTATTGATGAGATTACAAATGAGATACTATAGCATGATGGTGACTGCATAATTGAGTGACCTATCTAAATTTACAAAGTGTGTTTGACAGATGGGAAAGACTTAAAAGAATTGGTTTGAAGTTAGATTTCCCCCCTGTATATATATATATATATATATATATATATATATATATACATATATATATATATATATATATATATATATATATATATATATATTTATATATATATATATATATATATATATATATATATATATATATTTATATATATATATATATATATATATATATATATATATATATACATATATATATATATATATATATATATATATATATATATATATATATAAGTATATATATATATATATATATATATATATATATATATATATATATATATATGTATGTATGTATATATATATATCCAAATAAGCCATATATATTTTTGATATATTAATGTCTGGATTCTCTTAACGACCTTGGGATCAGAGCCCCAGGCGAAATCACACAAAGACAAGAGCTTGGCTCCGGCCGGGAATCGAACCCTGGTCGGCAAGCTTATATAGACAGTGACTAACCCAGGGTTCGATTCCCGGCCGGAGCCAAGCTCTTGTGTTTGTGTGATTTCGCCTGGGGCTCTGATCCCGAGGTCGTTAAGAGAATCCAGACATTAATATATCAAAAATATATATGGCTTATTTGAATATGAAAAACACGTAAAAATGTGCAAAATTTATCATATATATATATATATATCGATATAAATATATATATATATATATATATATATATATATATATATATATATATATATATATATATATATATATATCGATATATATATATATATATATATATATATGCATATATATATATATATATATATATATATATATATATATATATATATATATATATATATATATATATGTATATATATATATATATATATATATATATATATATATATATATATATGTATATATATATATATATATATATATATATATATATATATATATATATATATATATATATATATATAAGGAGAGAGAGAGAGAGAGAGAGAGAGAGAGAGAGAGAGAGAGAGAGAGAGAGACGTGAAACATATCTCAGGGGTAATTTAAAGTTGATTTATTCTATTTCCATTTCATCATTCGAAGGTTGATTAAGATTCAAATACTTCATCATTCGTGCTTTCTTTGATCCTTCTGCTTCTGAGATTCTCTTTGGTGATTAAACTCTGATTGATGCAAAGGTTTGTTGTTTTTTGTGTTTTCGTCTCTTTCCTGCCACGACTTATTGACCTCTATTCAAGAAATCGATAACTTACCTTTGATAATTGATTACGAAGTGAGTTATTTATGATGTCCATTTCTGTATGAAGATAAATATATATTTATAACAACGTAAATAATATATATTTTTAGACGTCGCGTTTCGTCAGCATTAACATTTTCATTTTCGAAGGATTATATTTTTAGCACTTAATATTTAAACAGCTGTAACGGAGTAACATAACGGAACATGTCCCAGAACTTTTGTGAATTTTTTATTGTGAGCAAATACAATTTTCCAAGAATGGCTTATCCTCAAATAATGGAAAAAGGCGATTCGCCGTTTCCTCTGGCATTATTTGATGAGTGTGATCTGTAATCATGCGATAAGCCGTCCTTTTTTATGTCAGTTTCAAATGATTCTGTTTCCAGTTATTTGCTGAATAAAAACCCAATAGGTTCTGTGGCATTGGCAACTGAAATTAAATGGAATTGTCTTACTAGCCAGGGTAATGCCACTGCCCCTTGCCTGAGCCATTCAAGATTCACCTTTAAACCGAAATCATTTCAACTTCTGCACAATAATTATCTATAATTAAAAACTTTACCAGACGGATTCTGCGCAGATGACTCAATTATGGCTTGTATCCAAAAAGAAAATCGTACGAAAAAAAACCAAGAGAGAATATTCAAAATTATAAAATGGATTACTTCATGTAACAAACAAAGCTTCCCGCAATTATCAAATGTATCATAAAACTTGAAGATAGTTACTGAATTTCTTGAATATTAATGATCCCAGTTTTCCGTATACATATAAAATCTGCTCTCATATACAAAGGCGTATAAGGAGCATGGATGAGTGTTAGAAAAATCAAAAACTTATGAAAACTTTGATATCTTTTTCTAATAACTCAATCCTGATTATCACGTAAGATTAAGACCCCAGATAGGCAAATAGATGGGGATACAGACAAAGGTCTTCTTGTGTACATAAGAAAAAAAGCTTCAAGAATACATTACAGAAATAATGCTCTGTTACTTAACTGTTGGAAGATAATCACATAATAAACACATCCTTTGGTAGATTGCACAGGATCAATACGAATCATGTCTTTCTGGAAGCCGACATTTCAGGTATGGATTAACCCTGGATAGGTACGCTCCTCGTACACCCCTTTAAGGGTATACTCGGACGCGAACGACCCCGACGCCAAAAAAAATTCTTGAAAAATCAGTTTTTGCAGTAACCTCCTTTTTTCTTTTGCCAAAAAAAACTTCAATGAATGCTTAAAACAACTGTAAAAATAAATACTACTCATCTGCAGAAAAACTATTTATTATAAATATTTTAAAAAATTAATTAGAAAAAAAAAGACCTGACATAAAAATTCATAAAAAAAAAGTTTATACATATATACACAAATCCTTTTAGGAATTGATTCTTGAATGTTTAGGACACATCTTGATGTATTTTGGATGAAGTCAGACCCATGGAGGTGAAGATCTGAAATGAGAAAAAAAGAGTAACTTTTTTTGGCAAAAAAAATTTGTCCAAATTTCATGAATTTTTTTGGGTACCCAAATGAAATAGGAAGTGGCTATTTTTTTAGGGAATAAACATATGTTATCCTAAAATAGAAATATGTAAAAAAATCTTCATTATTTTGTAAATTACATTTATATCAGGGGCCATATCTAAAGGTAATTTTTTGAGTACTTAGAAATTTCGTAAAAAAATACATATATTTAATATATAATATGATATTTATGCAGGTAAAAATATACCAAAATATCACAAATTCTATAGGGAACAAGAATATATATAGATAGGGCAGCTTACGCTTCGGATATGTCCACAAAATGGCCGCCAACCACACTGACTCAGACTCCCTAATCTGCCACTTGAAATGTAGGAAGGGTATGTCAATTTCAAGGTGTTATTTACTAATCTAATTATTATTGGATATGCATAAAAATTGTATGGTGGGTTGCTGGATAATTGTCGATTATTTTACGACTATAAAATTGAAATTCTGACCCCAAAAAATTTTTTTGAAGGGAAATAAAATCGAAAAAAAAAATGTAAAACAATATAATATTTTAGCTAAAAAAATTTGATGATATTCAATCAAAAAAAAAGTAAACAAAATTTTCCGACAAATAAACATCTAGAGGAATCATTACTCTGTGATAGTTCCTTAGTACGTAGTAATTTTGAAAGAATTGGGAAAAAACGAAAAAATGGCAATTACCGGAAAATCGAACACATACCTATATATACGCCATATCTGGCTAAAAAAAAGATAGGCATGGGTAGCCAGATCATCTAGAAACACTTTCCAACACTATAAAAATATAAGTTTTCCGACACTACTTGCCAATTCCTTACGGTAACATGACTAAGCGAAAAAATGCAAAACAAATAAAAAGGGGCACTCGCGGAAAAATGGCTAACATTCTAATATACGGCATTTCAGAAAAAAAAGATTCAGCCACGTGCTAGGCAAACCATCAAGGCACATTTTCCGACAAATAAACATCTAAATGAATCATTACTCTGTGATAGTTCCTTAGTACGTAGTAATTTTGAAAGAAATGGGAAAAAACGAAAAAATGGCAATCACAGGAAAATCGAACACATACCTATATATACGCCATATCTGGCTAAGAAAAAAAAGATAGGCATGGGTAGCCAGATCATCTAGAAACACTTTCCAACACTATAAAATTATAAGTTTTGCGACACTACTTGCCAATTCCTTACGGTAACATGACTAAGCAAAAAAATGCAAAACAAATAAAAAGGGGCACTCGTGGAAAAATGGCCATTCTAATATACGGCATTTCAGAAAAAAAAAAATTTCAGCCACGTGCTAGGCAAACCATCAAGGCACATTTTCCGACAAATAAACATATAAATGAATCATTACTCTGTGATAGTTCCTTAGTACGTAGTAATTTTGAAAGAAATGGGAAAAAACGAAAAAATGGCAATCACAGGAAAATCGAACACATACTTATATATACGCCATATCTGGCTAAAAAAAAAATAGGCATGGGTAGCCAGATCATCTAGAAACACTTTCCAACACTATAAAAATATAAGTTTTGCGACACTACTTGCCAATTCCTTACGGTAACATGACTAAGCAAAAAAATGCAAAACAAATAAAAAGGGGCACTCGCGGAAAAATGCCCAACATTCTAATATACGGCATCTCAGATAAAAAAAAAGACATGCACGTGTTAGCCCAACCATCAAGGCACACTTTCTAACACATAAACATGAAAAAAAAATCAATAATATACGGCAATTCCTTACTACGTAGTAAATTTTTACAAATATTGAAAAAAAACAGAAATTGGCAACCGCAGTTAAATACCCAATATACCAATAACTACGTCGTATCTGACAAAAACAAAATCACGCATGGGTAGACAGATCATCTAGACACACTTTCCAACACTAAAAAAGCAAAAGTTTTACGACACTATTTCGCAATATCTTACGGAAAAATGACTTGGCAAAAAAATGAAAAAAAAATGAAAAAGGGGTACTCGCGGTAAAATGCCCGACATTCTAATATACGGCATCTCAGATAAAAAAAAAGACATGCACGTGTTAGCCCAACCATCAAGGCACACTTTCTAACACATAAACATGAAAAAAAAAATGAATAATATACGGCAATTCCTTACTACGTAGTAATTTTTACAAATATTGAAAAAAAACAGAAATTGGTAACCACAGTTAAATACCCAATATACCAATAACTACGTCGTATCTGACAAAAACAAAGTCATGCATGGGTAGCCAGATCATCTAGACACACTTTCCAACACTAAACAAGCAAAAGTTTTACGACACTATTTGGCAATATCTTACGGAAAAATGACTTGGCAAAAAAATGAAAAAAAATGAAAAAGGGGCACTCGCGGTAAAATGGTCCTCGTGGTGATGAACGACATTTTAACTAAAAAAAAAATCATGCACATGGTAGCCAAACAATCCACCAAGACTTTCCACAACTGATAACCTATACAAGTTGCACCATTCTACGACAATTTCATAATACGTAATAACTTTGATAATTATGCAAACTACCTTAGAAGGGTAAACTCGGTCGTGCTCGACCCCGACGCGTCTCAGAAATCGGGGAAGGAGTACAGCTACAGCAATGCACATCTGGACACTACTAGAGCGTGTAGGGGAGACACCTCCTGCAGGTCGATCACCCACAAATTCAGTCACGGGGGTGAGTCACGTGAGAAAAACCTGTTTTTTTTTTGACGCTCGGGGTCACGAACGACCCATCGTACCTATCCAGGGTTAAGAAGCTAATACAGAAGTTGTTTTTGTGGTAGACCGTCATTATTTATCTGTTAAAGCTAATAACTAATCTTGATCAGAACATCTGGAAGGACAACAATATAAACAGGTTTTCAAAATAGTCTCTGTATGCATTTCTTGTGACGAAGGGGAAATAGCATTGAAAGCTGAAGAATTATGTATTTTTGTGATAATATATTTACAACAATCAAGAACTTTTGTCTCCAGCATCTGCCAGAATGGGATTGTCAGTGCACTGTATTTGTTCAGTGGCTGCTTTCCACTTGGTAAGGGTAGAAGAGACACTGTAGTTATGGTAAACAGTTTTTCCAAGAGAGGGACAATCCAAAATCAAACCATTGTTCTTTAGTTGTGGGTAGTGGCATAGCGTCTGAACCAGAGTCTTCTACTTTCTCGAGTCAAAGTTCTATTGCTTGAGGGTACATAGAGACACACTATTCTATCTATTTCATTCTTCATTCCTCAATGGGCTATTTTCCCTGCTGGAGCCCTTGAGCTTAGAGCATCCTACTTTTCAAATTGGGGTTGCACATTACTTAGTAATAATAATAATGATGATACAGTTTACATACCCCATTAACATACGTGCATATTGAGGAATTCTTTGTAAAATGTAACACGAAGTGCAGGCTACCATATGTGGATTATGCAAACATATAAGTCTTTATAAATATATCACTCCCAAGAACATTCATTTCAGCAGTATAGTAGGGCCTCCACTTTAGATTGAAATACAGTACATTAAAATAGGGTGATTGGTTCTCATGTAGGGTTATTTTTGCGGTACTTTAGGTAGTAGGTAGTCTATTCCCACCTCTGTTATCTTGGTTGAAAGGGTAATAGATAAGAATTTAGGGCAGATATAGCCTTTGTTTTAGGGTAATTTACACCTCCTCGTATAAACACCGAAGTAGAGAGACAGCTAATGTGAGGTAACAATTATTGCATGGACTCATATGGGTTATACTAAATCATCCCTTTTATACTAGTCATATTCCTAGATATAACGCATTCTAGAATGTATTAGTAACATATATAGATATAATGCTATAAAGGTAATGGAAAGAAATGGCCAAATCTATTACCATCTTTATCGAGTTGTGTACTCATACATGTGTGCCTGACTAACTACTGTCACTGGAATCTATTATTATTATTATTATTATTATTATTATTATTATTATTATTATTATTATTATTATTATTATTATTTGCTAAGCTACAACCCTAATTGGAAAAGCAGAATGCTATAGCCCAGTGAGGAAAGGAAATAAGGAAACAACAAGAGAAGTAATTAACTAATGAAATAAAATATCTTTAAAACAGTAACAATATTAAGATAAATTTTTTACAGATAAACTATAAAAACTTAAAAAAAAAGGAAGGGAAAGAAGATAGAATAGTGTGCCTGAGTAACCCTCAACAACAGAACTCTAACCCAAGACCGCGGGAGCCCCATGGTACAGACGCTATGGCACTACCCGAGACTAGAGAACACTGGTTTGATTTTGCAGTATCCTTCTCCTAGAAGAGCTCCTTACCATAGCTAAAGAATCTCTTTTACCCTTCACAATATTAAAGTAGCAACTGAACAATTAAAGCGTAGTAGTTAACCCCTTGAGAAAAGAATTGTTTGGTAATCTTAGTGGTATCAGATGTATGAGGACAGAGGAGAATTTGTAAAGAATAGGCCAGACTATTCTGTGTATATGTAGGCAAAGGAAAATGGACCGTAACCACAAAGAATGATCCAATATAGTACTCTCTGGCTAGTCGAAGGTCCCATTTTGACGTAGTATCTGTAAGATGGGCGTATGTAATGTCTTTCTGCCTGTACTCCTCTTCAACTCTCCGAGTGTAATGTATGTATACTACAGCTATTTTACTTATTGCCTTCCAAGTTATATCTTGTATCCTTGTCTTTGTATTCTTATTATTTTAATTATCCCTTTTTACATCAAACTTTACTCATACCCAAATTAATGCGATGGTGGTAAATTGGCAATTATATGGACGAGGTCTAAGTACTTCATGACCAGCAATATAAGTCAATTAATCAATGCTTTATACTTTTGTTTAGCTACAAGCTCATGCAATTCGAATTTCCTTCGTGAAGGATCATAACCAATTGTATGATCTTTTAACCACTAGATAAATTACCTTCCTTGGGAATTCATAGCTGGAGCTTTCTTTGCAAAGTTGGAATGCCATGATGTGTTATCCTTGAAAATGAGTGAAGAGGGTATAATGTTTGGGAGTTACATGAATGAAGTACTTACTAAGTGGATGCGATGTTCTTTTTTGGACATTTTACCTCCCCACTAACGCTCTGGACCTTTAAACATATTAACACTTATATAGCAATTTTAGAAATAAGCAGCCCATCAAAAAAAAAAAAAAAAATAAAATAAAATAAAAAAAAAAAAAAAAAAAAAACACTTATTGAGTCATTTGTTTTAATTTACCGAGTAATCTACAAAAAAAAAAATGAATTAAATGAGTTGCTATCTTCAGTAATAATGGTTAGAGTAAATAACTTAGTATTAACAGGTACATGGTCAATCATTGCATATGGAATGCCATCTGGTTCAGGGCCTGTATCAATGCACGTAGCAATTGTGGAATCAAATTCCTTTTCGTTAAAAAGAGCATTATAACATTCCTCCTTTTCTATCGTAAAATTGAACAGACTCTGTTCTTCAATGCTCCTATAGAGATAACCAGGAGCTGTATCAAACTTGCATGATACAGTGGAGAAATGCTCAGCCAACGCATTGCCAACCTCAGTTGCTCCAGTCACATACTAACCATTTACACTCATTTTCCTATAATCAGAAGAGGAAATAAATGATGTCCAAGACTGCCGCCTAGCTGTTTTCATGTCACAACGGAACTGTGCTCTACATTTCTTGTATATTATTCCGTTCTCCTCTTTACTTAGCTATGCAACTGAGTCAAAGATTTTCTTGTGACTCTGTGCAAGGCACTTAGTTCTGAAGACCTCCAGGACATTGGTTGACGTTTGATAACCGCGTGTACTTTTATAATTGAATTGCTCCTGCTGTATGTAGAGTTCCATTCTGCGAGTCTATGGCATAATCTACACTTTCAAATTGTTCTGCATTCCCTTGAACTTCACTTAGCTCCCGAAATTTACTCCAGTCTGCCTTGTCCAGGTTCCATCGTGGGAATTTCTGTAAGGATGGATTATTGTCCGTATTTATAATAATTACAGCATGATCACTAGTATGCCAATCATCTAACGTTCTCCATTGAAAATCGAAAAGGCAGTTAGAGCTTACAACTTATAGGTCAATGCAAGGCACTTCAAGGTACCTATCTGAACATGAAAGTGTGTGGGTTCTCCTGTATTAAGGAGTCTCATATCTTCATTTTCCAAAATTAATGAAATGATATTGCCCCTTGTGTTTGCTAAAACATCGCCCCATTAAGAATGTCTACCACTCAAATCTCCCAGTAAGAGAAAAGGTTGAGGGAGTTGTTGAATCACCTCTACTAAATTATCATGAGATATTGTCCTTTGGAAGCAAATAAAGAGATCAAATGGTGTATTTTCTTCCTATATTAATCTATACAACCACTGTCTGCAGAGGTGTACGAATAGACAAAGGTATTTGTGTAACATCTCGATGAATGTATATAAGATTTTAATATGGCTCTCTACTCGTCGATCATATGGTGTCCTATAGCTGATATATTTGCAAAGACAAGGAGTAATATCATCAAGTTTGCTCTCCTGTAGTCATATAATTATGGGTGAGTGCTCATGAATAAGGAGCTTAAGTTCTTCATATTTACACGTGAAACCTTGACAGTTCTACTGTTAAATTGTCGATAAAATAAAGCTTACTTTTTCGAAGATTCCTTAAATGTCTTCCTATCAGAGCTTTTGGATTATTGGGAGTCTCATACTCTCTTTGAAAGAGTATGTGTTCCTATGCTTGGTTTGACATTTTTCTTAATAGCCTTCTTATCTTTTTGTCGAGGTGAATGGTGAACTTCGACAATAATCTTTGATATATCTAAATTTCTTTAAGGTTCATATATTTTAGATGGAATATTGTATCTATTTAGATTATTAATTTTTGAATTTTTAGTTGGAGGCTAGAGGGATGGTGATCTCCCTCTTTTTCGATTGAAAGATGGAGAGCCATTAGGATTTTGGGATTATGTACCTCCATCATGACAGGTATACCCAGTAGCCCTCTAAAATACAGTTCCTCCCTTAGACCTGGCAATGGTGCTGCCCGAGATTGGAACCTTGGGCTGTTCATCCTAGGTGTGGCAGACTTAGAGGAAGGAGGTGGAGCCTTTTTGACGAGAGGCACTGAATCTAGATTATGAAGCTTGGTATTAGCCTTCGAAGATGATTCAGCAATAAGGAGACTTTATATTACCTGGTCTAACTGGTGTTGCAATTCTTTCTTGATGTTCCCCATCCTTAGATTTTAAAGCCTTAGCATAACTTTTGGTTTTGGTTAGAAGTCACCTCACATATCCCACAATGATATGTTCTGCATTCGACTTCTGAACAGCTGCTTCTTTTGTTTGGTATTGAGGTTATTTCCTGCTGGCTGGCTTGTGATCCTGGCTAAAATTAGCGCCCCTTGCAATATTAGTGAAGAATCTATGCTCAGGATGGGAAATATTGTCACAGATCTTTACATTTTTATATATCTTTGAACGGTAACCAAATTTTAAGTATTGAAGCACTGCCAAAGTTTCTATTTGTAAAGGTGAACTGGTATTCTATCCTTCTCGATGTATATATGAGAGGGTACATCATGGTCTTTCAAAAGTGAAAATAATCATAGTGGCTCTGGGAATCCTATGAACCTTCCATATTTCTTTTTGGCACATATTTAAGATTTCATCTTTGCTAAAATCATATAAGTCTTTGTTAGAATATAATCCTCTTCCAGAGCTAAAATTCAAAGGATTTTTATATCCATCATGAGATTCTCTTCTATTTTGATATCATATAACATAAAAGACTGTGTTCTAGATCTGGCATGAATTAAGGTGGATTTCTTGCCTAATATAGAAATGCTTCCATGGTCTATGGCACCCACTTTCCTTTGTATTATCCTAGGAATTTAAAGTAATTAAATTCCTCTGCCCTGGATGCTGCAATTAGCCTCATTGGTGGCTTAGGTTTTCTTTCTGATATTGGATTTATTTTGGTGTCAGCAGTTTAACACTGACACCAGTCACTGGGGCAATACACATCCAGGTTTCCAGGAATTGCATTGCGTAGCACTACGGTAATCTCACAATTATTAATTTTTATATTGGAAATCTCACAAACTACTTTCAAAGCTTCCTAATGATTACTGAAGGATATCCATGCTATCCATTTTCATTATCATCTTCGAAATTAATCTTTATTTCACGAATTTTACCGCAAGGTTTAAAACTCATCCCCAATGCTTCATGATGGCATATTATTGATATATCACGTATTTAGATTCCTTTTATTTTTCTTACATTTCATCTCTATTAGTTCCTTGGCCGTCAACTAGTAAAGGTCGTCAACAGTAGGGAGAGGGAAGTGGGGGGGGGGGGGGGGCAGTTAGTTTATCCAGCAGAGTGGGGTCATTGTCACCAGAATCCATAACAAAGGGATGTGTTTAGTTTGTTTTTGTTTTTGTCGTTGGTTGTCTTACCTGCTTGAGAATATTAAGAAAGTATCATAAGTTGAAAAGGAAATTTGCATTCTCCATTATCGGCATAATAATAGTACTTCCCAGATGGTCCACTCTACAGTATACCCTACCTGAAGGATAGCACCAAAAATGATAGAGGCATAGGTGTGAGTTAAACCCGCCTGTTAGGGCTTAGACCGAGGAACTATGGAATCATCCTCCCCAGAGCTGTAATGATGGGCTTTCAGCCAGAAGCTGAGAGTCCCACCTCAAGGATTTGATTCCCGGATTCTGATGACCCAACCCTTAAGAATAGTTTCGCCAAAAAGTTCCAAACCATCTTCAGGATAGCTGAGATATTCCAATAATCTCACATATAGGTTTAAATGCGAATACCTCCCAACCGTGATCCCTTCTCCCATTTATCAAAGTGGGCAGTTATACTGATAGGAAATATCAACGCAATTTAAAAAACAAAAATATAATAATAACAATAAATGGATGAAATAAAAATTGAAAGAAAAATATAGATGCATATATATAAAAATATATAAAGATAATGGAAATACCACTCAGAGTTAGGGCAGCAAGCGAAAGAAAGTTTATAAGATTAGCAGGAGGTCAAAGTAATGTTGAGAAGGAAAAATAGATGAAAGGGAGAGAAATCTAAATTCGTACTGGGGAGCAATTTCCCCAAGTTCAAGAGCCCTCTTGCCCGTCACAATGTTTCAACATGGAAACGATACTCCCTGTTGAAGCATGATGACTTCGACAAGGCATTGTCTAGTTAAGAGGGTTTCTGGGGAGAACGCATGCAATTATGGTGGCAGAAATATAATAAAAGTAATAATAATGAAGATAATTTAGGTGGAATTCCTTTTTGATAATCAATGAAAAAGGACCGAAATATACAGCAGTTTTTTTATTAATGTATGGTGAACAAGAAATATATCGGTAAAGAAATAATAATGATTAACGATTGTAACTGCATCAACTGAGCGACATGCATAGATGAGTGAATATCCTGGATAAGTACAAGCAATATACTAATATAGTGGTATGTAAGGTAAAACATGTTGTTGCAGATCTATAAATAATTATATTAATCTATAGATTCATGAAGAGATGAAATGATCGTTAGAATGGGTAAATAGGGGTTTTGGGTTCATATACTTAAATGAAAATTTAACCATGTTCACTATATAATAGTAAAAAAAAAAAAAAAAAAAAAGTGGGGAGGGGGGTACTAAATACAATTCTCTGGCTTTTATGGTAGAAGTGGGCAAATAAGTTTTTCTCAGATATTTTGATTGCGAAATTCATTTTTGCGGTTTGGCATGCTGCATCTCTTATAGTTTTGCCACTAGCATAGAAAATCCAAGATGGCCCCCATATTATCAAGGCACTGCAAAAAAAATCTTCAGTAATAGTGCAGCATGCAAGCTTTCCGAGGAGAAATTGTGGTTAATGAAAATAGTATTTGTACTATTTGCCTACATTCACATGAATAATGAGATATCAAACATCAAACATCATGATGGCTTAGACGAATGCTTGTGGTGTCAAATCTGAGATCTTGCATGGCCAATACTAAATAATATGCTGAAAAACATCATTCAAACTGTTTGTAGATGAGGCAAGCAATGACCTTCAGAATATTGCATTAAAAGACATTGTCATAAACGAGATTGTAAATTGGCTCTTGAGCGTGTACATAGAAAGCCAAGAGAAGTTGAACAACTTCATAGAAGAGGCTCATAAATCAAGATTCGAGAAAGACAAAGTTTAGTGATCCACTCCCAAATAACAAGTTACTCCGTTTTATATCAGTCTGTGACGTTAAACACAAAGACTCTGAAAGGTATCAAGAATTCATAAAGGTAGACAGGCAAGTTATCCAAAGCTTTATCACTGCCTATGCAAGTGATCAACGTGTAAATTTCTCAGGCATATTTGCGAATGAACTACTAACAGTTCCACTGGCTCCTACTGAGACAAATGGAAACTTTCTCGCTGGGTCAAAAGCAGACATATACTATGTGCTCACAACAGCTTTTCCGTGCCCTGCATGCATAGATATTACAGATCTCTATGAATTAGCTACACTCCATAATTAATGAACAGTCACATTTCTGATGTGTTTGTTGATGCAGACTTCGAGGAGAAACATTGCTTAAACCCATTGATATAGTGTTCGACGGGTACTATGAAAATTCATTAAAATCCGAAAGAAGGACACTGCATGGTCGTGGATAAGTCGGTAATTGACGTTTTAATGTAAGCAAGGATGTTTCAATTCCAGTGAAGTGTGACATATTCATGACACACCTGAGAACAAGGTAGCCTTGTCAAATTTCCTCTCCCAGCAATTGATGCTCAAAGCTCAAGTAAACAAGAGTATTGTGCTATCTGGAGGATTTGTGGAGGAAGAAAAAGTGGAATCAGCTGAACTAGAAGTGGATACAGATGCATTAAAACGTCAACGTGAAGAGGTATATAAAAGGATGATTCTTCGTTGTATGGAAAACCACTCACTGCCTTACTGAAGCATATTGGTACAGGATGAGTTCTCTGTTCTGTAAGAACATCTGTCAGAAGAGGAACAGTCTGTTTTGAATTGGCAGCTAGCTATCTACATGATGCCCATTGGAGCTGAAACGATGTCTTTCATTGTTAGTTTCACCTGGCTATAGGACTTTTTGGTAACATTCTACAAGGAACCCAACTGAGGATTTTGCAGAGCAAGGCTAGCCTGTTCCCACAATCTTGTTCCGATAAGGACTATCAGGACATATTGTCTCAGAGCTCCAAGGATAGAAGGTAGCTTGGAGTAGGTTGCACAGACGTAGCTATTCAGAGTGGTCAACATAGTTTCCATCAATTTAGCCTCTATTAAAAACATCTTCAAAGAACTGATTTCACATCTATTTGCCTTCATGTAGATTTGCAGCCAGATTTGCTTTGCCTATACAAGAGTTTATTCAGTGTTGTCAGCACCAGTGAATGCATGGAAGACTAGCAAAGCCTTTGCTCTTTCGGCCTCTTAGACACTCTATATTGGATCTATGGCCATAACCCCAGAGGCCAAGGAATTAGATGTGTTCTTCAGTTTAAGCTCATGGTTTCCTATGACTAACACTAGGACATCTGTATCTGGGAAGAAAATAACCATGCGTGCTTCTGATGGGTTTCACTGTGATGCCAGCATAACCCAGTTTGTCTATTTTTTCATAGTTGTTATCCAGGTATAGCAAGTCTTTGTTGTTTCTGGTATGCCTTGAAAAAGAAGCAACGACCATTTTGTATGATATACTCCTGTGCTCTAGAATGCTGGAATAATGCTCTTCCTTGGTTTGGTTTATCCCTGATACCACTAATTAGATAATCATCTCTACATGAGTCAAACACAAGGATAATTTTATCATAATCTCGTTTGAGGGACATCAGCCTGTTGTTGATGCATTCAGTTGAGACCCTTGACTGTTACTATGAGCCACCTTCTACAAAATAATCATTCCATCAACTAGGTCTATCGTGCTATTTAGAGCGTCTGCTCTGGTATCTATCCCATTGATCTTCCTGTAGAGTTTCTGCCAGCTTCTTGAGGAGCTAGATCAACTTTAATTTGTCCTGTCAGTTTTATTTGAATCCAAACGATGCTTTTGCTCATTGTGATTGCAGCTTTGTCAACAAATTTGTTCTGCAGGTCCTGTCCTGATTATTATTATTATTATTATTATTATTATTATTATTATTATTATTATTATTATTATTATTATTATTATTACAAGCTAGGCTATAACCCAAGTTGAAAAGGGAAGATGCTATATGCCCAAGGGCTCCAACAGAAGAAAATAGCCCAGTGAGGAGAGGAAACCATAAAATAAACTACATGAGATTCATAAAAAATCCACATAAAATCATTCAAGAATAGTAATGTTAAATTTAATCCTTCACATAATTATAAATTATAATAACTTGAAAAAAAAGAAAGAAAAAAAAACAAGCGGAAAATAATTAAGATAGAACAGCATGCATGAGTGAGGTATACATATCAACTGGAACGTCATGGGTGCCATTTATGGTGTATTTATCCTTGACTGTCTTGATAAATTGTACAATGCATTTCTTTATTAATTATGTTTAACTGTAGATTGTCTGAATTATATCTTCATCTCCATTACTCTCCATCACAGAATGAACCATGTTTCCCCATCATGCCTCAGGAGAATAGAGAATAGCTGACTTTCTTCAATTTTCTTAGGCCAAGACTTTAGGTGTGGCAATGCATTAAGGAACCTTCCTTTCATCTAATTTCCATTGAATATGGGTACTTAATTTTCTAAGCCTTCTGTGTTAAGCCGGTTGACATAATGTTCTTGCTTTGTGATATCTTTGGAAAACATGCTTTGTGTAACAGATTCTGGGGTACCGGACATAATTTAAATATGCATCCCCTGGGGCAATGCATGTGTTCAGTCTTGTTTTTAGTATGCCAATATTGGATCTCACAATAGGTTCTTTGGGAGATTTTAAAGTATTGAATACCCTCACCTGATAGAGATGCTCATCTTCATCTTTCTGACAAAGGAAACATTGTTACTTGCCAAATAAACACAGATGCAACCTTCTGAATGGCATTGGAGACCCAGTAATTGATGGAAATAATAGGTTCATTCAAGTGCCTCCTATTTTCTGACTGTTTCTTGGCAGTGTGACGTCTAGTCGCTAATACATGTGTATGAGGGTCTTTGGTACATTATATTTTGTCTTTGTTAGATGTATTTACCCAGCAACTGCAATGATGGATAGTACGAATTTATTCTTCTTAGATCTTTGCATATTGACCCTCTCTATTACTATGGCCCTCATACCCTTGTAAGACCTTATTCAGGGATGTTGCAACAACTCTTCCTTTTCAGCATTAGACTGGAACCCCATACTCTGCTTTCAGTTGCTAGACTACTACCCTTTATAAGTACTTTCTTCAGCAGTTTGTGGTTTGTAACTCATGTTTAGAGCCTGCAAAAAAATAAATAAAAACAAAGCAGCATTTTAAGGGAACTACACCAACTTACATGAAGGGTACAGTAAACTGTTCAACATAGATACTATAGCCCTAAAACAATGATTAGACCAGTAGATAAACATATCCTTGTGGTTGGTGCTGAGTATAGGTCAATGACTAAATTGTCTTACGAAATCATTAGATACTTCCAAAATCGGTTGCAAAAATATCTAAGTACATGCAACAGTGAACATTGGATTCATTGGCTATAAAAATTGTAGTTTTCATGCCAAAATGATAACTATAGTTAATTTAGAATCTAAAATATTGACGAATATATTTTTTTACGGCATCCGTATCCAAAAAACAGAGAATGGGATCCATATGAAAAATCGAGGAAAAAGGGGGAAAAAATATATATATATTTTTTAATGTATATATTTTATAGTGTCTAAAATATTATAGCTCTCATAATTTCCACAACATAACGAAAGTTAAAATCCAAACATCGTGAACTTGTATATATACAGTATATCTTATAAGAGATGAAGAATGGGTATGGGACAATACGTGAAAAATTTATTTGTAAATTAATGGTGACTAATGTTCAAATGAAGGTAACAAAGTTAAACAATCTGCATGTTTAATCTGTAAGTTACTAAATTAAATAAGTATATATATATATATATATATATATATATATATATATATATATATATATATATATATACATATAAATATAAATATAAATATAAATATAAACATAAATATGATTATGAATATAAATATATATATATATATATATAAATATAAAATATAAATATATATATATATATATATATATATATATATATATATATATATATATATATATATATGTATATATATATATATATATATAAATAGGAATATATATATATATATATATATATATATATATATATATAGATATATACATATATATATATATATATATATATATATATATATATATACGTATATATATACATATATATATATATAAATATATATATATGTATATATATATATATATATATATATTTATATATATAATATATATATATATGTTTATATATACATATATATATACATATATATGTATATATATATATATATATATATATATATATATATATATATATATATATATATATATACATATATATATATATATATATATATATATATATATATATATATATATATATATATATATATATATATATATATATATATAATATATATATATATATATATATATACATTTATTTGTATATATATATATATATATATATATATATATATATATATATATATATATATATATATATATATATATATATATATATATATATATATATATATATATATATATATATATATATATATATATATATATATATATATATATATATATATATATATATATATATATATATATATATATATATATAACTATATATATATATATATATATATATATATATATATATATATATATATTATATATATATGTATGTATATATATTATATATATATGATATATATATACATATATATATATAGTATGTATATATGTATATACACATAAATATATATATATATATATATATATATATATGAATGTATATACATATTTATATATAGATATACATGCATACATATACCAAGGCACTTTCCCCATATTTTGGGGGGTAGCCGAAATCAACAAATGAAACAAAACAAAAAGGGGACCTCTACTCTCTACGTTCCTTCTAGCCTGACAAGGGACTCAACCGAGTTCAGCTGGTGCTGCTAGGGTGCCACAGCCCACCCTCCCACATTATCCACCACAGATGAAGCTTCATAATGCTGAATCCCCTACAGCTGCTACCTCCACGGTCATATAAGGCAACGGAGGAAGCAGCAGGGCCTACTGGAACTGCGTCACAATCGCTCGCCATTCATTCCTATTTTTAGCACGCTCTCTTGCCTCTCTCACATCTATCCTCCTATCACCCAAACCTTTCTTCACTCCATCCATCCACCCAAACCTTGGCCTTCCTCTTGTACTTCTCCCATCAACTCTTGCATTCATCACCTTCTTTAGCAGACAGCCATTTTCCATTCTCTCAACATGGCCAAACCACCTCAAAACATTCATATCCACTCTAGCCGCCAACTCATTTCTTACACCAGTTCTCACCCTCACCACTTCGTTCCTAACCCTATCTACTCGAGATACACCAGCCATACTCCTTAGACACTTCATCTCAAACACATTCAATTTCTGTCTCTCCATCACTTTTATTCCCTACAACTCCGATCCATACATCACAGTTGTACAATCACTTTCTCATATAGAACTCTCTTTACATTCATGCCCA
>NC_090726.1:72943922-72951422 GCF_036898095.1 Palaemon carinicauda | reverse complement strand
GAACTTCATTCTTTTTTGGCTACATAAGAAATTTTTACCCGCAAATTTCCAAGCCTTGGTTAATTTATCGCCTAGATTAGACACAAAATCCAATAAATTAACCTCAGGGACGTCTCCATCCCAAGACTCACGAAGCACATCGAGATGCCCTCGAACACAATGACCAAACACAAGGTTGAAAGGCGAAAAACCCAAAGACTGACTTGGGACAGAACGAAAAGCGAATAACAAATAAGGCAATTCCTTATCCCATTCAGAACCATGGCTCAAACAATACTTCTTTATGATAGACTTCTGGGTTTGATGAAATCTCTCCAGAACTCCCTGACTTTCGGGGTGATAAGGAGAAGAGGTCATATGTTTTATATTCAACTCTGCCATTTTATCTTTGAAATGCCTACTCATGAAATTAGATCCACAATCTGATTGAATTACTTTAGGCATCCCAAACCTGGTAAAAAGGTCAGTCAGTACGTCAACAATTTTAATGCTTTTTATGGTACGTAGTGGTATTGCCTCGGGATATCGAGACATCCTGTCCATTATTGTCAAAATATACTCATTACCACTACGCGTCTTCGGTAATAGTCCAACCACATCAATAATGACTTCCTTAAAACGTTCGGAAACTACAGGAATAGGACATAGAGGTGATTTTGGAATCCGCTGATTGGGTTTACCGACCCTCTGACAGACATCACAACTATTGACAAATTTCTTTACATCTACCTTCAACTTCGGCCAATAATAATTCCCTAACAATTTGCAGGAAGTTTTATGAATTCCAAAATGGCCGGCCAAACCCCTTTCGTGAGCCAATGACATTAACTCCTTCCTGTAACCAAAGGGAACCATTATCTGTTTCACAATTTCATGATCAACATTATCCACCTCCATAGGCCTATTCAACCTATATAAAGTATTACTAATTATCATAAATTTGGGACCAGTCTTATCAGACCCCTCCCCTGACTCGATAGGGAGTTCCCGAAACTCCTTTTTCTGGGCCTTGATAAGCTCTTCAGTAGTCCAATTTAACTTGTCCATTAACATTCCAAGATCTACAGCTAGGCTATCACTACAATCTAAACTACTTAATTCTACATCAATTGTTGACTCTGCAGCGTCAACAATTCTAGCACTAGAACGAGTAACTGCTGCTACTTCACTATCAGGGTTTATCAATATAGGACAAGTATTATTCTTTTTAGCCACATTAATCTCTATCACCACATCAACCACCTTAACCGGGAATTTATCTACTATGGCCAATTTCAAATTCCCTGCAAAGGAAGGGCAGATAAATTAAAATTTTTGATGGCATACGATTTTACCGTATCAGGAATACCAGCCAATAACACAAATTCCCTACTTTCCGGTACAAAATTACAAGGTAATACCTCCATTAAGATCAAAGACTGCGCTGCACCAGTATCACACAAAATACGCACTCATATTTTCTCGGACGAATTGGCGAAGGAGACACTACCGAAGGACAAATATCTGTCAAAACAACCAGGTAGTCATTGGTCAGCGGACCCTGTCGGGATATTTTCTCCCTTTCTCTTTCCCACACCCATCACTGGCCTACTATTAGCATCTTGCGTTCTTTTAAATGCATAACACATAATCTTTACGTGCCCCTTCTTATTGCCAAAGAAGCACGTTAATGTCCTCAATTTCTCTGGATTGTATGTATTTGGCCTATTACCTCTGTTAGGAGAAAAATTATTATTAGCATTACCCTGATTATTATTACTTCTATGATTATTTCTACAAAACATCTTAGCATTATTATTCGGATTAGCATTATTATTCCTACCCATATTAACCCAACTAGACTTCACATTTGTCGTTACTCCCCCTAACTCACTCTTATGAGAGAAGCAATATTCGTCACTAGAGATGGTTACCTCCTGAACGGTCTCGAGTTTTAACTCTTCGAGGTGGACCTTCCGTTTATCCAGGACACACCTCTTAAACTCCTCCACCAACATTAACTCCTTCAATATCTCAAAATCGACCACCTCCTTGGATTTGAACCAATCACTAGCATACTGTTCCTTCGCCCTGGAAAATTCAACAAAAGTTTGTTCCCTACATTTTTCTAAGTTCCGGAAGCATTGCCTATAAGCTTCATAGGCCTTCAAGACAATACCCTTCACAATCTCATAATCTGCTGATAGATCCTCCTCCAGCGTTACATATGCCCTCTGAGCTCTTCCAATCAATTTACTTTGTATAAGAGTGGTCCAATACTCTTGGGGCCACTCCAACCTTGCAGCAATCCTCTCAAATGATACAAAGAATTCTGCTACATTATTCTCTTCAAATTAAGGTACAAATATGAGAGCCTGCACTAAATTAATAGCAGGCATTACTAACCTATTTGGGGAATGGGCTGGGGAAAAAGAACCTGGGTTTCTCATGGCAATCTCAAGCTGCCTCTCCTTTTCTCTTTCCCCTGCCTTAAACTTTTCCATTTCAAATTCCATTTGTCTGAGGGCAATTTGCCTATTCAAAATCTCTACAGACAATACTTTATCAGGTTTCACCTCTGGTTCCCCACCTGTCTTTACAGTTTTAACATAATCATAAATTTACAATAGCAATACACCCTTTCTTATGGACACTTCATATTCCAATTCAAAATGCTCTGCTATAATTTTCAAGTCCTCCCTATTTAACTCTGCCAACCTCTCTTGCCACCTGTCTCCTCTATGGAGTTCTAATACGTTAACAACCATGATGACCACTTATTCACACAAAATACTAAATTTACATAAAACAACACCGAGGAGGTGAAAATACACTGCCTGAAAAATTACCCCAAGAATTAACTTTGCATTATCACCGGTGAATACTCAGGAACAAAAGATCCTGTCACGGTCGCCACTTGTGATGGCTGGCTTTGACCACCACACAAAACACAACACTTTTATCAAATTGTATTCACCATCATACTATACTAGGTCCACTAAAGGTGGAATAGTGTCCAAACATCAATACGAGTGCAAAGTCAACTCCAGGGGACAAAGAAAATACCACAAAAATCTCCTTAATTTTAATACAAAATATTTAGACAGAAATAACACCTAAACCCCAATAATACAATAATAAATTATACACACTCACTCCAAAACTCCCTGCAAAAGAAAACAATTACACAATTAAAGAAAGGTCATCAACACATGCATACTAAAAGGAGAGAGGGTCCACAAAAGAGAAGGCCAACGAAAAGTAAGGACATCCTAACAAATACAAAATAAATATCCCTAACAAATTCCTCAAACGCTTCTAGGGGTCTCCTCAAAGAGGACAATAAACTCCCCGTCTGGAGGCTTATTCCGGGTGGCAGGAAACAAGGATCCAAGACAATGGTGTTGAAAGTCTTTTTTTAATGGTCCAATAATGAAGACCGCCCAGGATTACACGTCGTGGGCCCGGCACACAAATATAAGATTAAAATTTTTTACCTGGGTGCAGAGAGGTCCCCTTGGCTTTTACTGAACCAAGGGCAGTACACAATATGTAGAATAAAAAGTCCTTGCTGCAGAGAGAGGATATCCAAAAAAAAAAAAGCTAAACAGCTTTACAACGTATGATACATTTACACCCCTCGGAGGGGTTGAACAATTAGGGTGGCGTTACTTCACCCCAACCAATAATGAAACTTCTTTAGAGCTCAATAAAGGCCAGCCTTATCCCCTAATAGGGGTAGCCATTAATAGAACCAACATTACTGTTCTCAATAATGATTTTAGGAAGAGTGTGTTAGCTCATGTCCATCGTAATCGTGAGTGCATGCAACAGGAGCCCAATACCTAACACACATTACTTTCTGCAATATTGGAAAATGCATATTATGGAAAATATATACAATATATCCAGAGTCTCTCTCTCTCTCTCTCTCTCTCTCTCTCTCTCTCTCTCTCTCTCTCATTTGTGATTGACAACCAAGAGTCAAGCTTGAATTGTCTTCCTCCTCTCGTTTACGGAAAATGGGATCTGCACATTCTAGGACATGTGTGAAAAGCATCAGGATATTTCATGAACAAAGCCTTTCTCCCTCAAAAACATACGGCAGGAAACTCAATATAAAAACAGGGGCAATATATTTCATACGTGGCGCATCAAGGGGCTATATACGGATCCCCTCTAAAATTCGCCATTTTAAACCAACCATTGGAAATTCTTTTTACGGTGTACCTTGGAAACTTCCCCCCGAATTGTAACTTTTCCCCCGTGGATCTCGGTTGTCAATACACAATAAAAATTCTTTATGCTGTATATATATATATATATATATATATATATATATATATATATATATATATATATATATATATATATATATATATATGGTTCTTGGATTCCTGGGGTTCTACCTGCATCAAGTTGCCTCAAATACACATCTTTGTTTGACTCACAGCAAATTACTAAATATATTATTTTTTCTTGTCTAGTATTTTTATCTTGTTAGACATTTTTTTTTACAATGAATAATTTGTTGTTAAAAAAAATAGAAAAACAAAATAAAATCAAATAAAAGCTGAGCCTTCCTTACCGTGATAGAGACGTTTATTTGATATATCAAATAGCTCCATCTAAAAATATATTATGAATAATACGTAAGATAATATTTTTCTTGTAAATAACTGATAGATTGGACATCTAACAAATACAGGAATACAGTGAAATTTTTTTTGTGATATCCATTAATCTCTGTCTTTTTAAGGAAAAGAGTCCGGGTGAGGACAATTATTTTTAATAGGCACTTTTCAGAAAATGCTGCACATGAATTGCCTCCGACTATGTAACTGCTGAAATTCATCTGAATTTCAGTCATATTCTACTGTATATTAAAAGAAATTATTTATAGACATGATTATATATGGTCTGACTCAATGGTATGTCCTAAGACATACGCCTTCTAAATATTATCGGTATTTGCGTGAGTAATCAAATGGTGTCGCCTTCCTTTCGAACTAGAATGACTAGTAATCCCTTGAATTTCCCTTTTGCTTTTAGATACGCAATAAAAAAATAGTAATGTATAATTTTGAAACTTTGGAAGGCATATTTTATCAATCATTTTTTTTTTCTTGTTAGCTTTTTCAGAATTCTTTATAAAACTGCCATAAATGTAAGATTTGCTTTTTTCTTCGTGCTGCAATATTTTGGGAAAGTGAGATAGTTAAGTGAATGACAATATTTAGTTATTATCGTAAATTGTTTTCGATTTACTATTATTGTGATTATATTTCATGTGTATGATTTTACCATCTATCTCCAGTAGCAAAATTAAAGGAGAATTTCGAAACAAGTTGATCTATTTGTACAGAAATTTGAAATGAAACTTAATGCAATAAAAATAAACGAGCAAAGAGTTATACTATGCATAAAAACTATTTATTATTTCGATATCTTTCTGCTAAAACCGAACAAAGTTCCTATTCATCTGTTTCTGAATTCACGCGAGTGTAAGTAGGGAAAACTTTCCGAAAGATATCGGCTACATCATGGCCAAACCTACAATCAATTGTACTATATCTAAAAAAAATGCATGAGATATACACTTCTAATTCATTGTGCTTAAGCATTTCAATACATGGAAAAACTCGGTCTTCATTCAGCATTTTGAAGGAATGGAAAGGTATCGGTACGAAGTGCAAGTTGGAAAAAAAAAGCAAATTTAGAAAGAAATTGTGTAGTATAATAGAAAATTTAATACTAGACCATCCATTCTTCTCAATAGAAACCCTTATATTATTCTCAATATTATAGTACCTTCGACATTGTATCTAAACCCCGTACCAGGCCATCAATACAGCACCTGATGCATGTAAAAACATTCCTATTCCCGGTAAGTTTTTATCAAACTAAATTACGTTTCCGTAAACGTAAATTGCAACATAAAATAGCACCTCTTGCATAGTTATTAGATGGTGTCCTAGTGAATGTATGTTGAGTTAGACAAAAAAGGCTCCACAGTTCTCTCTTTGTTCAGTTAAACAAACATGACCGGTTCTTTTCCTTCTTTCTTTATGGAACTTTGAAGTTGATTATCAAGTTTTAGAAGGATTGTGAGGCCTATTATTTTAAGTAGGGACGGTAAATAAGAACCTAATCTTTCTGTTGCATTCACTGAAGTCTTCGAAATACTAAACCAAAATAAGGTAGCGTTTTTATTGCAGGTCTTTTAGATATCTTTATTCTAATTAGATGTTGGAAATGCGATTTAAAAAAAAAACTACATAAATAATGATTAGATGTGACAACAGAATGGTCTAACATTTTCTATCATCTTTTTCAAGCAAGCAGAAATCAGCACGATAAAGGTATGCGTCATTTCCACTATATAATAATCATTTGAAATATATTCCATAAACAAAATTTGATAAGGGCATAACACTCATATTCCAAAATAATGGGCAATTCATTGAAATCAATTTTATGAAACAATCTCGAATCGGAGGCGCATTTACAAATAGGATTGTTTCTATATCAAACTAAATCACCCTTTATCAGGTTAGGCAATTGTCATAAACATTAGCATTGTGGGTATCGAAATCCATTTTTTATACTTAATTTCAGGTGTTCATAGATTTAGTCTTCGGGTACGTAGATTCATTTTAATCCGTATTATTATTATTATTATTATTATTATTATTACTCGCTAGTTGGGAAACCTTTTTGCTATAAGCCCAGGGACCCCAACAGGGAAAATAGTCCAGTGAGGAAAGAAAACAAGAAAAAATAAAGTATTTCAAGAATAGTCTATTTCCCAAGGCACTTCCTCCATTTTTGGGGTGTAGCCGACATCAAACAAATTATCAAAATGAGACCTTTCCTCTCTCCGCTTCTCCCAGCCTGACGAAGGATTCAGCCGAGTTTGGCCACAGCCCATCCTCCCCTGTTATCCATCAAAGATGAAGTTTCATACACTGAATCCCTTACTGCTGCTGCCTCGTGGTCACCAAGGCGACCAGAGGAAGCAGCAGGGCCTACCGGAACTGAGTCACAATCGCTTGCCATTCATTCCTATTTCCAGCACGCTCTCTTGCCTCTCTCACATCTATCCTCCTATCATCCAGAGCTTTCTTCACTCGATTTATCCACCCAATCCTTGGCCTTCCTTTTGTACTTCTCCCATCAACTCTTGCATTCAGCACCTTCTTTAGTAAACAGCCAGTTTCCATTCGCTCAAGAAGAGTAACAACATTAAAATAAATATTTCCTAAATGAATGATAAAAACTTTAACAAAACACAAGGAAGAGAAATTACATAGAAAAGTCTGCCCGAGTGTACCCTCAAGCAAGAGAACTCTCACCCAAGACAGTGGAAGACCTGGTACAGAGGCTATGGCACTACCCAGGAATAGAGAACAAGGAATTGATTTTGGAGTGTCCTTCTCCTAGCATAGCTACTTACTATAGCTAAATAGTCTTTTCTACCCTTACCAAGAGGAAAGTAGTCACTGAACAATTGAAGTGCAG
>NC_090726.1:72918922-72941422 GCF_036898095.1 Palaemon carinicauda | reverse complement strand
TTATTTTTTAGAGAAATTGGTATTTTACTCTGCAAAATCTCCTTATTTTTTACCGAAAGATCTCCATCCTATGCTTTTCCTTCCCTTTAATTTCGGTGCCATGTTTTAGGAAAACTCCTACTGTCTGTCCTAGGTACTTATATTCATTAAAAATCTATAGAGGTTCGTCTATAACCCTTATTTGTTTTCTCTACATTTTCATTGAACATTATCTTAGTTTTACTCATATTCGTTTTCAGTAATACATTTCTGCTTGCTCTACTCAAATTTCTTCTATCATATTTCTCAATTCTCCCCATAATTCACTAAACAGAACTATGTAATCTGAAAATCTCAATTTGATAAGGTATTCCCATTAATATTAATTCCTACATTTTCCCAACCTAAACTCATGAAAATTTTTTCTAGGGATGTTGCGAATAATCTATGAAAGATAGGGCCTCCTTCTAACTCCTTTCTCATTCAGAAATTGATTATTATGTTTATATAGATTAGGATTTCTGTACTACAGGCATAGATATTTTCAAGTGTTCTACCAAAAGATTCATCTATTCCTTGCCTCTGAAGGGCTTTCATTACTGCTTAAGTTTTGCCAAAATCAAAATATTTCTCATACTCTATGAATATATAGTGGTTTTTCATACTTTGTTGATTTTTTCAACAGCTGTTTAATTACATGGATATGGTCAGTTGTTGAATAATTGGTTCTAAAACCTACCTTTTTTTGGGGGGGGGGGGGGGAGGGGCTTTATTAAAGTCTAGTGTCCTTCTAGATATTGATTCCCCACCCCCACTCCCACAATAAAAAGATAAGTTTTGAAAGGAGTTTTCAGTTTGCAGCATGACTGATAGGTTGGTTGTTTATTCATTATAAACATAATTTCATCATTTGTACATACGACTTCACATAGATAATGTACCAACCATTGTGTAATCCCAGCTAAGGACAGCCCAATAAGGCCCACGGATCTTGCAGAGCATGGCACAGTATAATTAATAGACATTTACAGTCTGGTGGACATATTTGTGAGGATTACAGATAACTGTATATACCTTTTTTGCGCAGTAATTTCTTTATCACTCGATTTATCTCTTTATTCATTAAATATCATGTTCAGCTGATTCCAGATTAGTTAACTCAAGATATCATGAAGTGAGTAAACCTTTTGTTTTGATAGAATTGACGTACAATTGGCCAATTATAAAATTTAATTAAATATTATTATTATTATTATTATTATTATTATTATTATTATTATTATTATTATTATTATTATTATTATTATTTATACAACCCTAGTTGGAAAAACAGGTTACTATAAGCCCAGGGGTCCCAATAAGGAAAATAACCCAATGAGGAAAGGAAACAAGAAAAAATAAAATATTTTAAGAACAGTGTCAACATTAACATGAATATTTCCTATATAAAATATAAAAACTTCAACAAAATAAGGGGAAGCGAAATCAGATAGAATATTGTGCCCAAGTCTACCCTCAAGCAAGAGAACTCTAACCCAAGACAGTGAGAGGCTATGACACTATCTAAGACTCGAGAACAATGGTTTGATTTTGGAGTGTCCCTCTCCGAGAAGAGCTTCGTACCGTAGCTATAGAGTTTCTTCTACCCTTACCAAAAGGAAAGTAGCCACTGAACAATTATAGTGCAATAGTTAACCCACTGGGTGAAGAAGAATTGTTTGGAAATCTTGTGTTGTCAGGTGTATGAGGACAGAGGAGAACCTTTAGAGAATAGGCCAAACTATTCGGTGTATGTGTAGGCAAAGGGGAAGTCAACCGTAACCAGAGGGAAGGATCTAATGTAATATTGTCGGACCAGTCATAGGACCTCATAACTCTCTAGTGGTAGTATATTAAAACAATTAGTCAATAAGCTGTAAAAAAAAAAAAAAAAAAAAAAAAAAATGATGTTCTTTTGGTGTAGAGAAGTGTTTTGGTGTTTTGAACAAATTCAGCCCCATGTCGTTTTCATCTAGAAGCATCCGTTCTCATGATATAAACAATTTTCCGCATGGTTCTGGCGGCCATCTTGGTGGCCATTTTGGAGGAAAACTCCCCATACAAGAAGTGCATACCTAAGCTAGAAATCATCCCTAGACATTTTACAAGCATTTTATGAAGACAACAGCTGTATAATGGATGATACAGTTCTCCTTGCAACTACCAGAGAAGCTATCATCCATAAAATAACATTATTGAAGCAATATTGTCAGACTTATGGGATGAAAATTAATGCAGGGAAAACTAAGTTTTTTTTGTTTTTAGTGGAACAGCACAAGACGGTAGGCCAATTGAGATCGATGGCCTAACAGTAGAATCCTGCTCACCATAAGTATATTTGGGATCAGTCTTTACTGCAGATTGCTCTGTGTCTTCCTCTGTTGCGGCCCATGCTCGATCCAGGATGCCACATATCAATATATTTGTTTTGTTTTAGAATGAAAATAATGATATCCCATTTATTATTAAAAAAAGGTTTTGATGCGGCTTTGATGTCAGCTATCCAGTATGGGTGTGAGTCATGGTTGAATGCAGACTTGAAGCCGGTAGTTAAGCTTTATAACTGGGAATTAAAAATATTGCTTGTCGTTAGAAAGACATGTAATGAATTATTTTATATTGAATCGGGTATCCGCCATTGCGGCATCTTGTTCGTAGCAAACAGAGAAAGTTTTTTGGTAGGATGTGGAGAGAGAGGACTTCGATGGAGGATGACCCTTTGATAAAAGGACTGATCATTGATAGTAGAGATGATGTAGAAATTGCAATGGAGACACTCAGGCGTAACATCTTTAATTCTGAATCCTCAAGAAAAGTAACATATTGAGAAGTCAATCCAGATCTCATAGTTCTTGACATCTATTCTGTTAGGCATAATGTTTCTGAGTTAGATAGAGTCTCATTTACTAGATTCAGGATTGCATCTCACTCGCTGGCGGTGGAAGTAGGTAGGTGGGGTAGGAGGGGGAGAGGCCGTCGGCCTTTGGAGGAGCGGCTGTGTACCTGTGGAGCCATTCAGACAGAAGTATGCATAACACAAATATGCTCAAGGACACAAAATATCAGAGATACTTATAATTTTTCTAACATGAGGGATATATTTTCAAATCAGCAAACCCTGGCAGAGCAATGTCAGATTATTAGCTTAATTCTTTACGAGTATTTGTGAATATTTCTGAATTACGGAAAACAACAGCTTTTTGGAGTATGATTTCGTATAAAATCCCAAATATGTTTTTTTTTTTTTTTTTTTTTTTTTTTATAACTACTAGAGTTTGTTTTATTACCGGTACATGTTCACAAAATAATGTCTTGTATACGTTGAAAACCAGTTATTTTTACCTTTGTGTAGATAATGTATCGTATTGTCAAGTGTAGTATTTTGCCTTTATTTGGACCAGAAGTAAATAAATATTGTAAATATGAGCTGTTTATGTTGTGGTCAATAAAATATCTATCTATCTATCTATCTATACGCCAGAGTCCGCCAGCGGAACAGCACTGCGCTAATAGTCCCAGAGCTCGGAGGGTTTTATTTATGTTTTTGAGTGCAAAAGGTCTGTTAGTTGTTTCTATAGTAGAATTTTCTCAGGAATTCAAAAATCAATTTCTTACAAACATAACGGTAGCCGTTTTTTCAGAAACTGGCGTTAAAGATGGGTACCCCTTGTGAAAAAGGCAATTCCATACATATTAATTTAAATGCGCATTTCTCAAATTCAAATGTATATAATGCCTCCAAATAATTATTTCATGTTAAGAATACCTTATTATGCTTCATTTGGTGTGAATAATGTTAGATTGTTTCGATTTTTGTTCTTTCAGATAAGCCTAGATGTCGCCAAAAGTTGTCGCGAACAAGTGAATTCTGTAATTTTCTCTCTTTTTTCAGATTAAATACAAAAGAAATGCTCAATATGTTTTGGGTACTGTTGTGGCCAATATTTCTCATCCACCATGTTTTTTTAAAAACATTTTGAAATCTATCATGATGTAGTTAAGATGAACAATGCATAAATGAATGGGCATACAATCACATTGTTAATTATGCTGATATTTGGATAACTTTACACATTTCTTATAAACCACAGTTTCTTTTGCTTAATCCTTGATTTCTATCTGGGTTTATCTGCAAATTCATCCCATTTTCTTGTAATGTATATTTCAAATCTTCTTTACTAGGTTTACCTGAATCTGGAGCTGTTGGATGCTTTTATTAATGGTAGTTAAGTAAATTAATCGTAGGTAGTTAAGGTGGTGGTAATGGTGATAGTGATGTCGCATAAATATTATTTGTGCTTTCAGGTTATTAGTGTAGCGTAGAAAATGGCAAATAAGATCTCTTGTATTCTCCATACCACTGGAAAAAGCATGGAAGAGGTAAAGACATTTGATCCAGATTCATGGGAGAAAGTCAAACATGCTGATGGTGCACGGCAAAAATTATTCAGATTCAAAATACTTTTTAGTTAAGCTTCCTGACTATTATGGTTATACAGATGGGTATCACTCTCAGTGTTATAAGAGTTTCACTGCTATTCGTCAGACCATACCAGACAATTTACATACAAAGGCAAATATATCAGAAAAAAACTTACGATCCAGCATTGAACATAACCCAGCATCTAGCACAGGGATTTTCCCAAAACTCTGCTTGTTCTGTAACTGCAGTGAAAAGTCAGCATGAAAAAAACAAGTCAAAAGAAAGACTAGGCAACTGTGAAACCATTGTGAGTGCCCAAAGTATCCAAGATGCAGCACAGACACTGTGTGATGGACAGCTTTTGGCAAAAATTGCTGGTTTTGACCTCATCTCAAAAGAGGTCAATTATCATCACTCCTGCAGAAAATCTTACCTTCAACGTGCCCAGAGAGAACTGGTGACATCCAATCATGCATCCGAAAAATCACAAGCCCACGAGATTGCTTTTATTGATCTAAAACAATACATTGACAAAACATTCATTGAAAACGAAGGTGCTGAACTGCTTACCTCAATACATGGCAGCTATATGTCAAGCTTGGAATCTGATGAATCAACATATTCTGCCCAGTCACTTTGCCAGAAATTATTGAACACTTATCCAACACTGAAGCAGACAAAGCAGAGCAATAACAATAAGTCTGGCACAATAATTTATAGTCACACTCTCACACCAGATTCTGCAATACGTCTGACAACATTTGATGATCACAACATCAAGAAAGCAGCATTGTATATTCATTCTCTTGTAGTCAGTGCCAAGACCAAACAGAAAAACCTACCAGATCCACTGACTGCTGAAGCTCTAGCAGAAGATCAAATAGACACTCCTACATCGCTTCTGACATTCTTTCAAATCCTCTTTGCATGCTCTGACAATCCAACAGAGCATATCAAAAGGCAAGCACAGTCTTTGGCTGATGATATTATGTTCATCATATCCAGAGGAAGAATAAAACCCGCAAAACATATATGTCTTGGGCTGGGCCTCAAAATTTTAACTGGCTGCAGATGCATCGTGGAGATATTGAATAATTTTAGGCACTGCATAGGTTACCATACAACAGAATCACTGGAGACTGACCTGGCAACAAGCATAACTGACAGACAGCAAGCAACCCCAGATGGAATTCTACAGCAACCTGGGCTATGCACCAGCTTAGCATGGGATAACTACGATGAAAATTGTGAGACTCTTTCTGTTAAAGGAATCCTTTATGATACTGTCGGTATATGTTACCAGAACATTTCTGCAGAGGTGGTCGCTCATCCAAATACATCAGACATAGGCAATGACCTGTCAAGTATACCAAGTACTGAAAGCAATCCACCATTAACATCAGCAAATGTGACATTAGCTAAAACTGCTCCAAGAATACCTTCATCAGCCAAAAGAGCTCAATCAAAAAGTTATTTCCTGCCAAGAGAAACCATACTTGAGCCTTATCACAAGAAGCCAAGAAACAGAGCATTTCCCAGCCACAAAATTTCAATCAAGTGCATTACAAGGACATGTTGTGGATGATGAGTGTTGCTAGGGGGCCTACGCCTATGTGGACAGGTTGGAACTCTTTTGACCAGTGATCCCCTTCCACAACAGAAAGTACTCTACAAGGAGAACATCAACTTGCCACCAACTAGATTGGATGTCGTTACTGAAACAGCGTGTGGCAAGAGAATGTAATCAGGAGATCATTGTTGACCACTATGATCTGGCTGTGGCGAAACTCGCATTACAAATACAAGCCACGGAGGCACCTAGATTTAACAACTTGTTTATCGCATTTGGTCCCTTTCACATCTCTTTAGCCTTCTTTGGTGCTTTGGGGTACTTGATTGACAGCTCTCGAGGTCCTGGAATACTGACAAAATCTGATATATTAAGCTCAGGGTCCCTCAATGGTTTTCTTTCTGGTCGTCATTATAACAGGTAAGTTTTAATGGTGTAGTACGTCTTCTTAGTCATGATACATAATATGACATTAACATAGATGTGACTGATAATCAAACTCAGTTTGACTCTAGTGATGAATCTGACTTTGATGATGGACAGTAAACTTTGTGTCATCATGAAATGAATGATTTGATTAGGATACATAGAGAACAGTTTGCTGCCAGCATGATAGCATTAAAATATATAGATACTACTATGCCAATGGGCCATGACCTTTGCATATTTAACTATTTCATTACAACACCAAAAGTAATGCTATGTTGTAGTTTAAATTATCATCCACTTCTTGGTATAATTCAAAACGCAATTATTTGGTTGTGTACACATCTAATTTGCATTACAAACAATTGAAAGCTATGATATGTTAATGTTCAAAATAAACATAATTTGAGACATTAGAAAGAATAAGTTATTTCAATTGCATGTACAACAATATATTGGCATTTCATTGGTAGAAAATCCGTAAAAGAGAAAATTACAAAATGCCACTTATTCACAATAACTTTCCGTGACATCTTTGATAATCTGATATTTAAAAAAAACAACAAAATAATCCTACATTAGTCACATCACATGAGTCATAGAAAGGTATCGTTACCAAAAAATAATTATTTGGAGGTACTTTATGCATTGAAATTTGGGAAATGAACATTTAAATTGAAATGTATGACATTGGAAGGTGCCATAGAGAGAGTTCATTTTCACAAGGGGTACCCATTTTCAATGTGCATTTTTGAAAAAACGGCTACCGCTGTGTTTGTAAGAAATAGATTTTTGAATTCCTGAGAAAATTCTACTATAGAAACAACTAACAGACCTTTTGCACTCAAAAACATAAATAAAACCCCCCGAGCTCTGGGACTATAACAAGTTTACTGAGAAACCGAATGAAGCCTTACACATAATAGCGGCGTGGATTTTTTGCTGTTGCGGTTTTATAAGAGAAAAGTATGGAAGAGCATAAAAGAGTAGTAGTTTAGTTGCATTTGCTTGGAGAGAAGTAAGCTGTGATTTGAATGGATATAAAAATCTTATTGATATGGAAAAATATGAATATGGTGAGTTTTGAATTATTTGTTATCTTTTATTTTGCAAGCGTTTTTATTAAGTAAAACAGCTAGCCAGTGATTACAACTTTAGAAATACGACGTACAAAAGATAACGCATATGTTTAGTCATAAAAGCATTTACTACTAGATAGGAGAGAGTTTACTTACCTTCTCAATGTCATATTCTAAAAAATTGCCAACTCAAATCCCCTATTTCGCTCACGAAATAATCAGCAAACGTGTTTCTGATATTACCTGGTTCTAGTCCAACTTGTATATTTATAGGATGCTTAAGCTCTTTTACTCCATTTATTGCTGAAGTGTTTTAAAAATTAAAGCCATCGCGTTCTCTTACAATGTTATGAAGAACACAGCTCTCTTTGATGATATTCATAGCAAGATTAAGAGATATGTTAGCGGGACGATGGGTTATCCTCCATTTGTTACTTAAATTCCAAATGCACTTTCAACGATAATTGAATGTCCTTTCTTTAGCTTTATTGTCATCTTCCATATGACTGCATTCAAGTTTTCATGCACACCAAATTTTTCATCCCCTAAACATACATAAGGCACACATAGTTCCTGAAAGCCAGCAATAGTGGTAGAGGTAGAGGAAAGAGATTTTCGTCTGAATATCTCTAGTAAGGTGAGCACCAGAAAGTGGTCGAATCACAGTCTTTCCCATGAGCTCCAATGGTGTTCAGTTGTTACTTTAGAAATTATAAGTTATTAGAAAAATTATTATCATGCTTCTTCAGTTCTAAAAGAGTAGCAGATTTGCCATGCATGTCACATTGGGCATTGGACTCTTGATCGTCTCTTTCTTGTTAGATAAAGGAGAAGCCGGTCTCCCCTGTTATCCATCTTGTAGCACAATATATATTGTTTTCACTATTTATGAATATAATTGATCTCTGTAGGGAAAGACCGCGCAAATAAGCAGTGTCATCTGTAGTATCGTCTGTAGTAACTGCGGTGCGGAGACCGCCTCGAGTGCGAAAAAAAAAAAAATCGCTGTGTGAAAGGGGCCTTACTATTTTCTGTCTCCCGTGATATTACCATGTTGCAGCGTTTTCCTAATGATCTATAATGAACAAACAACAGGTTACATTGAGCTTTATCTTGTGGGAGAAAAATAACTACTCCATAAAATACCACAAAAACCTTACGTATAGTATTGCAAGATGTGTAAGAGTTCACTTGATATCATCAATATTCTAAGTCGCACTCAAAAAGAATATTTTAGTTCTAATAAAGTCAATTCTTTCCTGGTGATAGAACTGATTAATTGAAGGTTGGATTAAAATTATTCAATGGAGAAAAATTTAATCTGTCCTTTGAGTGATTTAAATGTGCCACGACTTTGTTCAACACAACAGACATGAACGAACTAGTATTACATTCAACTCTTTAAAGACAGAAAGTATTTATCTATAATATATCACGTTAACTGGAAAAAAAATGCCCAAAAAGACAGGCGAAGAGGATGAAACGAGAAATACGATGAATTTGGGCACTCGCCACTCGTATGTGAAGTTCAACCCAATTAGTCGAACGCAGAATTTCTGCTGTCTGCTACATTGCTGGGTTTTGTGTATTGAAGAAAGGAGAGAGATAAGGTCTATTGAAAAATAAATCATATTGCAAGATTACCTTTTCTATATGTAAATTTTTAATTATCTATATATTCTATTATGAATAAACCTTAAATTTTTAATTATCATGCAAAATACAATTAACGAAAATAGGAAAAAGATCAATTTACGTGAAATATAACGATAAATCAGATCAGAAAAGGGAAAGAATAGGCACCTAGTCACTGGCCGGTAAAAACTGAGCAACCGCCTCTCTCTCTCTCTCTCTCTCTCTCTCTCTCTCTCTCTCTCTCTCTCTCTCTCTCTCTCTCTCTCTCCACACATACACAAAACCTATCCTTAAATAGTTGGAAAATGTTTTTTTTTTTTTTTTTTTTTTTTTTTTTTTTTTTTTTTTTTTTTTTTTTTTTTTTTAGGAACCTTGAAAGAAAAAACCTTAAATGGCAATCCCTCTTTTGTACTTTTTCTAATGGACATTTGTCTCTTTTCATGCTGTTTCACATAATTCATTTTATCATTGAATATGAGTAATAATACGTCTGTAAGTATGGAAAATCAGGACTTAATCGGACTTTTCGGTGTTCTCTCTTTATAGGTAAAGTTACTACTGGAAGTACTGTACCATTATGGCTGTGCTAATAGTTCATTAGATTGTCCTTTGAATTTCTTAATAGGTTTATGTTTATTCATGATGTATATGTTGGAATGATTTGTTTTTAAAGGCGTAATTATTTTTCATAAGGTGGAATGTATACTGTAGATATAAGTTACTATATAATAGTAATGAACTGATAATGACAAAGGTAAGACATCTTTTGAGTTTCAGATTTTCGTATTGTAATTTTACTGTTTTTTTTTTTTTTCGAAATATGATATTTTCAGAAAGCTTAATAGTTATTTTTCCTACGAGGTATTAAAATACCAAAAAGAAAACAATCTATAAAGGGCTCAATAGAGGGATAGTCTCCTGAAATACATTAATTAATAATAAAAAGGAATGGAATGTAGATATAAAGTAAAGTTAAGCTGAAAGGCAGCTACCATGAAAGAAGAAACTTCAATACCAAAAGTGAAATTCACAACAGCTGAACAATACACAACTCGATAAGCATTGGCATAACAGAAGGGGAGTTCTAAAGACCAGAAAGAGGCAACGCAGAAAGAAAACATACCCAGTTAAAGAGGAATACGGCTTTGAAAGGATATAGGGGGTCAAAGAAGAGAAAGGGAAATGGAGCGAAATTATTATATAACATGAAGCATTTAGCCTAAGGTTAGAAGACACACGAACTTGCATAAAAGCAACAAGAAAATGAGAAAAGATCGGAAAAGAAGGAGTAGGTTATAAAGGGAAAAAACTTGCAGAAGATTCAACTATGTAAGTCAAAGAAAATATAAGATATTCCAAGAATAAACTAGAATGTAATACTCCACCAATAGCAGGACATATAAGGTGGATAAGATTGAATTCAGACCAAATCCAGTAACTAAACAAAAAAAAAGTTATTGAAATGTTAAAACTTACAATTTCTATACTCATCTGATGTCCATATTGCTTCTTTTCTAGAAGCCCGGTTGAATCAATACTTACCAGTAATTTACTTTTGATATTTTCATTTTCTTTCCTTTCAATAATTACAGACCCTTAACAAGAGAGTCAATCCCTTTAGCGGCAAGTGGTTTAAAGCCAAGTTGCCACGTCAGTCACTCTAGTTTTAAGTTTCAAAGGTGCATTATCCCTACTCTTGATACCATGATTTAGTAGCGAGAAGGGTTGGCATGAATATGAAGATCAGGTGGCTATAGAAATACGAAATTTTATTATTAAAATTGTTAATTTCTCTGAATATATCATGTTTATATTCCTGACTCCCACACTCTGTTGGAGGTTGGGGAAAATTGAAGGAAAGAAAGGGATGAAATCAAGAACAAGTAATGCAACAAGGTGGTTAAAGACCCAATACGCGCAGAGTTTTAACTGTCCCGCCGGACACCGTTAAACCTCAGTTGACAGAGATCCGGCCAGCACCGTGGCAACATCTCTTCCTCACCAATATCTGGAGACTGTGCCTCTCTGCCTAGCCAGCATACTGGCGTGCAGTAAAAAAAATCACCGAGGTATATGGTGTAAACAATGGTTGCATGGCAAGAGAACTTGATCCACTAAATTCAAGTATATAATGTAGTCATAACATGAGAAATAGGTGTAAAAGTTTATATATATATATATATATATATATATATATATATATATATATATATATATATATATATATATTTATATATATAAATATATATATATATATGTATATGATAAATTTTGCATATATATATATATATATGTATATATATATATATATATATATATATATATATATATATATATATATATATATATATAGTATACACTTATTCTTGAACAGCAATTAACGCCTAAATAATGTCTACATGTCAAGCATGGATCTTTTTCAAAGTTGTCAATATGTACCTTAAAATTAAGTCAGTTTGTTTTTCGTTTGCAATGGCAAGGGCACAAAATAGGTACATTATAATGTTGAAACATCTCAAAAGAAAAATCGAACAATTTTTATCTCTGAAAAAGTTTCTGTGTTTATCGTTGTGTAATCTAGTCCTATACATCCTATTCTTGATTATGTTCTAATTTATGGAATCATTGTATATTTCAATGTAGATTAATGATTACTTTGACATCCATATTAGCATATTCATCATAGGCTGCTGTTTTCTTCTATCTGTCAGAATAATCTTTCCTTTTTTTCCAAAGGGATGAGTTTCCCCTCTAAATAACAATAAATTCAGAACAAAACAGTTTATACTCTCTGGACTTGGCCATTGCATCAGCCACAGAGGGCTTCAATGTTAACAGTACAACAGTGGGTGTTGCACTGATGGCAGGAGTATGCAGTCAGTACAGACACCCTCATACACAAGCAAACTGGCCATCAGTTCAAGAGAACGGAGGGCTAGATTTTCAACGTTAGCTACAGTTCATCTGATCCCCCTTCCAAACTCTCCTCAGTGCAAGCGGGCAATAACATCCCTTCAGGAGATCTAACGTGGAGAAAACTTTCGATTTGTGCAAGTAGGAGGCAACATAGGCAATGTTTGGGACGGGGTAGTTATCCAGTTCTGTCTGCATATTCATGCTTTTGTAATCCCCACAAGGACGCTATGAGCCATTTTTCTTCAGAACGATGTGTGAGGGTGACAACCATTGGCTTAAGGTCTTTTGGCAATAGCTTATTTCTTCCATTTCGGTAAACGTTTATTAGTGGTTGCCAAACAATCTGGAGCCAGACTCTCGAATCTGGTAAACAATGTGGGGCCTGCCATCTCGATAGGGTAATAAATACCATGTTTAGCGGGAAACTGGGTGTTCGACGAAGTTCCAAGTGGAAAACTTCCAGGTACGACACAAGGAGATGGGCGTAAGCATCCGTGGATGTGCTGATGCGGATAGCAAGGTCAAAGGGGGTGGGTAGGAGAGGTGTCGAGAAGTACGAGTCCAGGTTGACTACCCGATGGTGAGCAGCATCAACAAGGAGCTGTAAATGTGAGAGGAAGTCCTCACCAAGTATTAGCAATGTGACATCAGCCACGAAAAACTTCCAACTATATTTGTAGCTTCAAAACGATAATCTAAGGGTTTCTTAGCCATGGATGGGTATTGTGGATCCATTGGCAGCTACCAGGCTGATGTCGGCAGACTTAGATAGACTACGATAGACTACGTTGTGTCCTAGAGAGTGGCCTTGGCAGAAAGGAATGGGAAGCACCCATGTCTACCAAAAATTGAACGCCCATACCTGCATCACGTGAAAAGAAAAGCTAAGTGACTGGTGAGGCACCATCGCAAGTGATGTCCTACTTACAAGTGTTTTGGCCACCTACAACCATGCCCACATTTCTTTGTAGCAGCCCTTAATTTGGAGTGGAAGTAGCATAACTGTAGCCGATGGGCATCAGTAAGTGACTGAAGAAGTCGTTGGTTGGGGCATAAGGGAGGTGTGGTATATGTGGGTGGTGCGCAGCTTTATTGTTGCTCCGACACATCATGGGGTGGGAGTCTGTGTCCTACCGCATTCACATCAGCATTGGTCAATGTTGAATAGCTGTACGCTTCGTGAGGTGTGGAGGCGTGATGGAGGTCTTGAAGGTGGTGAAGTGACTGTCCATAAGGGCGTTGCCTTTGGTCATCAGGTCCTTCATGGATAAAATATCAACATCAGAGATGTCAACACATGTATGTTCAGGAAGGCGCCATACCCAAAGTGCAAGAATTAGATTCACTTCACGAGGAGAACCATCTCTGGCAGGTTGCCGGCCACCGATATTTGTAATTTCCCTGATGGGGGCCGAAGCCTTTTGGTTTCCCAACAGTTGTTGGGAGACCTGAAAAAGAATCACTATGGGGGCAGCCGGTGATGACGATTTCTGCTATACGAGGTACAATTTGAGGGCGTCATATGTTATTGGTGTATCACCTTGCTAGCACAGCCAATTGAAGTTTTCCGAGAAAGTGTCCTTTGGGGATCACCGCGAGAATGTAATCTACTTTAGTGCTTGACTGAGCCACGCCCATAATGCAAAACTGGACTTCATCCCACTGGAACCAGGCCAACGTTTCTCCACTGGCGAAGGATGGTAGTTTTAGGGATGTGGCTTGGATAGTAGAGTCCGTGTTGGAAGGTGACATCTTCAAACAGTAAGACACAACAGTGAGGAGAAAGGCGGGAAAGAGCTGGACAATCAGACAGCAAGATTTTATAGCATTTTCTGTGGAAAAGGCTCATAAAAATTCAAACATATTCATTCTCTTAACAGAGAGATGTAAAGCAAGATAAACAACCAAAAGAAAATGCCGTTACAATGTACGAGTGTATATGGAACATGTACGGTTCTTCCATACACTCCCAAAC
The DNA here is from genome assembly GCF_036898095.1 of Palaemon carinicauda. NCBI lineage: Eukaryota > Metazoa > Arthropoda > Malacostraca > Decapoda > Palaemonidae > Palaemon > Palaemon carinicauda. The sequence goes on along the minus strand of NC_090726.1, from coordinate 72,927,380 downwards.
TGGGCTGAAGAAACCATTTAAATCTGGTTTCCTCAGATCCACTGACACATAAAATTGAGCGTGTATGAGGGCCTTTATGAACACTAACCTGGTGTTATGTAATTGCTTTGAATAATTTTTTAAAATGTTTAAATTACGGTTTGAAATAGAGGCCTCCTGGTTGTTTATTATAGTGATTAAAAATTCGTCATTGTGGATTGCCTCTAAATGTTACTTTTGATCTAGTTGATAATTGTAAATTGACAGTTAAATACAACCTCACATTTGTATATGAGTGAGTAATAAACTAATGGAACTCCAAATCACTTAGACCACGTCCCCTGCCACTAACATGCTACCTAGACCCAACGGTCTTCATAAGCATACCATTCTTCTTTACGTTAATGTTTGGCGAACACTGACTAGGTATACCATTTAGCTGTTGCTAAGATTTTCCTAAAGAAATAACTTTACAAAAAGTAAGGGAAGGAGATGCACTCCCAATACCATGTACAGTTGGGCAAGGGAATTCATGACACATCTCGCTTTAAAGAAGTACACCCTGTCACAAACATACTGCGTGGCGAGTTCCTTTATTGTAGCCCTGCCCCCCACCTCGGTCATCTCTCCTTACACTATCTATTTGGTTACTGGTCACACAGTAAGGGTATGATAAGGTGCACTTCTTCTGAGAGTAGTGAACCGGGAATTGCTGTGTCCAACAGTATCTTGACTTTCAATCATTTATGGGTTTTGTAGCTAATTCCTTATGTAACTCTGTTACCAAACTTTCAACATGGAACAACATAGTATTTTTGGTTACTGGGGGATTAGGGAACCTCAATCCAGAAAACAAATAAGGAACATTACCTTTAATACCCTTTGTTTTATCCAAATACAACTAAACTGCTGGTACTGGACAGAGAAATCAACGTTCTACTGTCTTCATCAGGTTTTACTGAAGGGATATGAAACTATTCAGACAAACTCTGTTTTAAATTCCTTGTTTACTTTGGATTGCAGGTAAGAGAAACAAGATCATTTTTTGTTCCCCGAAGTCTACCTTGACCAACAATGCTTGTTATCACTTGTGTTCAGCAGACATTAATGCCAACTGAAAATGCTTTTGTTGTGATATCTTTAATATATAGAATTTTCCCTAGTGCAAATATCTCCCTTTTTAAGTACATGTACTGTAAAACTACATCTAAAATTCCAGAAAAGGGACCTTACTACTAGAGACTTTTTAATCCTGAAGTATCTGAACACATATGTCATGATACTTAAAACGGATAGATCTAATCTACTATGCCCCAGTACCAAATTAAGGATAGATCTATATCCCTTAATGGCTAAAAATGTTTTGTTGTCATAAAAAAAGAAATAAAAAACTTAACAAGATTGTTCTAGTATGGACAGGCTTCTACTAACTTTGCATCAACTAAACTAAGCTTTACATTGTCTTTGGTTATAAGTTAACGATAAACTGTCCTTAGAACATATAATAGACTGTCTAGAGGTATTAAAACTTTGTTTTTGATAATACAGAGGATACTCCCCATTCAGTCAGATGCATCACAAATGGGTTTGGATGTAACACCTGTGATAATGTCTATTTTAGTAGACTATTTCTACATTACAACCGATCTATGAACACCTCCCTCTGTGGCCAGAAAGGGGCTATAAGCATTATCTTGCTATTCACAGAGCTTTTGCACTTCAATAACACCTCCCGAAGCATGATAAAAGAGGAAAATGCAAAAATATCTAGATTCGACAAGTCTTGCTATGGAGCATCTATCTTCCAAGGCATGGATAGACAAAAAACTTACTTTAATTTGTTCTATGATTTTAAAAATATTTTGGTGACCTTGCCGCTTCCAAATCTCTTGAAAAATCAAGGAATGAAGAGACTTTTTGCTTGTTAAAATCAGATTCTTTGTGTTCAACTAGTCTGCTAGTACATTAGATTTCCCAGGAATGACTTGCAAAAGTAAAGTGATTACAATCAGACTCTTCCCTGATAACAGCACTTCTGCTATCTTATACAGGGATGGTGACCTTGAGAGGTATATCAAGAACATTCAATTCATTTGTTTGATTGCTCCCAAAACTGTTAGTGTTTATATGTAGTAATTTGTTAAAGACTATAAATTTGCTGAGCTCTGAGATATTTAGTATTGATTTCCACTCTCCTAAGCCTTTGGAGACCAATAATAACCTACTGTATAACCCTAGGGAAGAGTTTAAGATTTATTCCATCATGTCCTTCTCTATGAGTTTCACAATATCTAGTTCAGTAACTGAGCTTAGCTATATTGGTAAGATAACTTAAACAACCAGTTTCTTTTACTATATCTAGGCAAGTCAGATAATTTCAAATGACATCCAAATCCTGATGACTAATAAATTTCTCTTCTTTGGGACCCGAAACGACCATTGTAATAGGATCTGCAAAGAAAACGGATTCAATTACAGTCCCAATCCGATTATCTGCAAATTATATCGCTTTAGTTAACTAAGTTGCATAATCTGAATCTAGTTTTCTCTCTTATGATACATTGTGATTAGATCAACACTGGTTATCAAATTGCCATCCAAGACGAGGTTAGGTAACTCATTAGTCTTGTATACTCTAGCACAACTTTATGTTAAAGAGGGGCTAAGCACTCAACGTAAACTCGAATCTCCATTCGTTTTCTGAATATGAGATAAAAATTTTGGGATCTATCCATATTAAAACTGGTGATTTGCAGTGTATAATATGTCTTGGAATTCAGCCATTTATTCTATTTGTTAGAACAAGATTCTTCCAAACTTACCTTGATTAATAAACTTGGGTACATGATTGAAAAATCAATACATCCTCACTTTTATTGTCTGCCTCCAAGTTTTCCTCTTCCTTACTTTCCTGTCCCGTAGAAGAATCCATATGAACATCAGCAGATTTCTCAGCGTGTTTATCCTTTGATATGGGAGTAGCTTCGGGACATGTATTATCCTTGGATGTAATAGTGCCTATATTAGCCACCTTAGCATTGTAGAAAGATGAGCTAGGGGCTGAGCTTTCAAGTAAATGGTAAGCACTGTTTTCTGAACATGACGAAAATTATCTGAATTTACTGAAACTTTGTTCGCCTCTTCAGAATCCAAGACAACTATGTGATATGCCACGCCATCCACATAAGTAATCTACAGACTTTTTAATATATTTTTGGGGAAAAGCTATTAGTTAAGAGAGATGAGGGGAATTAGGATCAGTTCAACCTGCTTTGTCTTCTGCCTAATAATCTATTTTAGTTTTATCGAGTGATTAGAAATGTGGATTGCAAGGAACAGAAGGAACAGCAACAGAAGGAACTGAGTATGTAATGATGTCATAGCTCTATGCAAGTCTTTCAAATCTGTGGAGCGCAGTCTTTGTTTCATTCAGTAGGGGGATCCCTACTAAATGGAACACTGTTAATATTAGAATGGCTATTGAGGGTTTGGGTTAGGTTTGGTTCATAGTTTTACAAAGGAAGCAATTGATGTCAACAGCTTATGAAAATCACCATTATCTAAAGATGGATGAACGTGTGTGTGTGTGTGTGTGTGTCTAAAGGTGAAGTCTTTGAAGGATTATTGCCATTATAGTTAAATAGCCTAGTTTTCGCCGGCTTCCCATTATACTAACAGCAAATTTCGGTAAATATATGATACTTTTATTTTTAGCCATATATTTTCCTACCTGTTCTCATGTATTTCATCCATTTCTAGCAATGAATATTGAGGCAAACCCTTGCATGAGTTGTTCTACCCCATCCCACCATATAATAACAGTTATATGCTCTAGATTATCAGGAATTAAGCTCAAACAGACCTATTTTGAATATATCCTTTACTCTAAATGTAATAAAATATGCAATTCTTAAACAACCAGTTAGTCACTTTGAAAGTAATTCCAGACCACCAGTTAGCATACAGACCATATTATTGTACAGAGACAGCTACTTGCTCTGTTGTAAATGATCTTCTGTAGATGATGGATGAAAATAAATGTGGTATCATTATATTACTCGACCTTGGTGCTGCTTTTGGTGTAGTTGTGCTTAAACTGCTGCTCAATGATTTATAGGCCATCTGTATTGAAATTCGAGTTTTGGGTATGTAAAATAATATTTGGTTGAGAGAAACTAAGGTGTAAAAATTTGAAACTCCCTGTTATCTCATGAACCATTAAACTGAGGGACCATCTTGAAAAAAAAATCTCTGATACAAGGCTACTGGAGCATATAGGTGCAATCATAGACCCCCAGGCTGGTAGATTAAGACAAAAGGAAGTGTACTAGGTCCAGTCTAATTCTATACACACACACACACACACACACACACACACACACACACACATATATATATATATATATATATATATATATATATATATATACATACATATATATATGTATGTATATATATATATATATATATATATATATATATATATATATGTATATATATAATATATAAATATATATATATATATATATATATATATATATATATATATATATATATATATATATATATATGTGTGTGTATATATATATATATATATATATATATATATATATATATATATATATATATATATATATATATATATATATGTATATATACATATATATATATATATGTATATATATATATATATATATATATATATATATATATATATATATATATATATATATATATATATATATGTGTGTGTGTGTGTGTGTGTGTGTGTGTATAGAATTAGACTGGACCTAGTACACTTCCTTATATATATAAACTAATGCTACAGAGAAAGACAGTCCGTGAACTACAAAAGATCAATAACTATGAAAATAAATGGAAAATAACAACAAATATTACTAAATTTCAACTTTTATCAATAACAGTCAACAATCCTGCACCAATAATAATAGATAACGTCCGTATTCCATATAAAAGTAATGCACAAATACTTGGGTGTACCTTTAAACGGTCTGGCATCCTTTCTCACGTTAAAGATAGAATAAATGTTTCCAAATTGACGTTTAATAGATTAAAAAGGCTCAAAGGTTTGAGACTGGTGTTGGATGGAGCAATATCAACTTCGTAAGGGAACTGCAAAATTTTTTTAAGAATCTTAACTATCATGGGGGCTAGAACCAAAAAACTTATAAGATTAAAGATAAAAATGTTAGTTATCACTTTATAAAAGACAGTGACTTATGACTAAGCCCTATCCTATGTAGGCACTACTGAAGGAGTAGGAGTCTAAACGGAGCAGCAATACCCAGTGCCCCCAGAGAGTTTTAAGACCACAACGGCAACTCCGGGGGAAAAGGGCTACTGATGGTTAGTAGTTAAGAGTTGAAGTTCAAAGAGGAGAGAGACAGACAAGTTCAAGGAGGAGAGAGACAGACAATTGGTACTTGAGAGTAAGGGGGTAGGAGGGGCAGGGAAGGGGGGGGGGGGGGCAGGGAGGAGGAGGAAAAGGATAAGTGGTTAGGTTGAGTGGCAGTAAGGGAGCTATCACTTGAACACTGCTGAAGGCAATGTTGGATCCAAGCTTGTTCTTAGCTGCTATGATGGCTGCTAGGAGAGAGCTGGGAGAGGTCCAATCAGGCTGAAGTCCAGGAGCAGAATGAGTGATGATGATTCCACGTAATAATGTCTAACAAATCCAGGGGAACACATACTGAGGGCGGTGAGTAAACAATCTAAGAGTGTAAACAATCAAAGAGTGTAAACAATCTAAGTGTTATCGGGACCTTAAAGCGAAGACAACAGAAGACTAGATCATGGATACTATGGAAGTTATAAACTAAAACTATGCAAACATTCAATATTTGGTAATGAAATAATTCTAGTTAGAGGATTGATAAATAAGAAATGTTTCGACAGAGTATTATCTGAAACATGGTTAAGTGACTTCAACAAGGCTTAGGTGAAATGACCCCCAACACATTTGCATTCTTACATATTCCGAGAGAGAGTAAGTTAAAGGGGAGTCTGTGTTTTTCGTTCACAAGGGATATTCTAATCTCGGGAGGATGAAAAGACCTAGTGTAATAAGTTTTGAATAGATAGAAACAATCTTTACACACAAAAACAAATAAATGTTTCTTTTAATAGTTTATAAACCTCCGAGAACTAATACAAATACATTTTTGAGGAGTTCAGTGTGCCCATTGAGAGGATTGACATGAAAAAAAAATAATAATAATTATCGTAGGAGATTTCAATCTTTGGATGAATAATACACCAAATCGTGATGCTTCAGTCTCTAGTGAACCATTGGAATCATATCGATTGGTTTAAAACGTTGATTGTAAAAATAACTTCAACTGAACATACGTGGGAGCTAGTTGTAAGTGATAAAGTGAATAATATTTTATCAGATATTAATGTCGAAGAGAAGTGCACTATTTCTCCAGAGCACAAAACTTTAACCTTTTGATTACCTTCGCAGAAATACACATCGCTAAAGAAAATACGATTTACAAATAAATCCAATTTCTTTACTTGTATATAATATTGATGAATTTACAATGAAAATAAATGGTATTATTAATATTCCCTCTTCCATGACAACCAACGCTTCTCGGGCTCTATATGTAATGATTATCTTATAATTATATAAGATAGGGAGAGCAAAATTGAATAGAATAACATGTGCGCACTGATGGGACAGACTATAACCATTAAGGATATATCTCCTTGGTTCGATGGGGAGACTAGAAATATAGAGGGAAAAAGACGTAAAGAAAGGAAGTGAAATCAGTTAAAAATTAAAAGTGTATGGGTTGAATACAAAACAGTATATTACTAACATAATTACCTATTAGGAAGAAAAAAGCTGAATACTATAAAAAAAATCCAGGAAGTAGCTTCCGACATGAATAAATGATATCATCTCATAAATGGTGTAATGAGAAATGTAAAAGAAAAAGGCGACCATATAGTTAGCCTATAGCACCCACGTAGCAAATAAATTTCTAGAATTTTCTAAAAACAAATAGAAAAAAACAAATAGGTTATTTACAAATATTCCATATCAGATTGATGCTAAACAAGGTACACAAATAAGATTAACGAGATTCAATAATATTACAAATGATAAAGTCACCAGGATTATGAAGGGGACAAAGAAAACAAACTGTGCTATTGATCCCCTGGCAATATCTGAAGTAACTAGAGGAGAAAATTTGTCTTGTCTTGCTGACATAATTATAAAAATATTTATTACTGGTGTCGATGAGTGAAAGTTTCCTAAATCTGAGAAAGTGCCTAAAGATAAACCGGATTTGAAGAGTGCTCCACTTTATCAGGAACTAAGTTCATACAGACCTATTCCAAATTTATCTTTTACAGAGAGAGAGAGAGAGAGAGAGAGAGAGAGAGAGAGAGAGAGAGAGAGAGAGAGAGAGAGAGAGAGAGAGCGAGCCTTACCTTATAACTTATTTGCCTTATTTTATGTTTGGGTTCCCCCAGGTCCCTCAGTGTGAGGCACCTCGTATATCCACCAGAGGGTTACTAATGCATCTTCCGGTGTATTTTGCATCTTCCAGTCTTGGATGGTCTGGGATGCATCTTAGGTATTTATCGAGCTTATTCTTAAACACATCTACGCTCACTCCTGATATGTTTCTTAGATGAGCTGGCAGCACATCAAATAGTCGCTGCATTATCGATGCTGGTGCGTAGTGGATTAATGTCCTGTGCGCCTTCCTTAGTTTTCCCGATATATTTTTTTGGCACTATTAATCTACCTCGGCTTGCTCTTTCTGATATTTTTAGCTCCATGGTGTTTTCAGTAATTCCTTATATTTGCTTCTATGCTTGCATTATAATGTAGCGTTCTCTTCTCCTCTCTAGACTGTATAGTTTTAAAAATTGCATTCTTTCCCAGTAGTCAAGGTCCTTAACTTCTTCTATTCTAGCAGTATAAGACCTTTGTATACACTATTTGTGCAATATCCTTTTGGTAGTGTGGGTACCATATCACATTGCAGTACTCGAGAGAGAGAGAGAGAGAGAGAGAGAGAGAGAGAGAGAGAGAGAGAGAGAGAGAGAGAGAGACTTGAGTAAATGCTTGAAAGATGAAAAGAATATATATTCTTATGATGAAGAGATGTAGAAGATATGTGAAAGACTGACTTTCCATAAAAACTTGTGTTTATGAGAACCGACAATAAAACATAAGTGTATGAATATAGAGGAATAGGATGAACAGGTTTCTTATGTTCATTTTAGGTTATGAGAAGAAAACATCCAAGAAAATAAGCTTACAGAAAGAAGCAAGAAAACGTTCACATAAATGTAAATTTAATAAAAAAAAAACTTTTTTTTTAGAGGTGCTGTAATGTTAGCATATACCTACAGTACTATTGAATTATGGTTTTCAGTGTAATGTTACGAATAATATCTTTGACACTCACATATCAATTAATTTGCCACTTCATGT
>NC_090726.1:72906422-72911422 GCF_036898095.1 Palaemon carinicauda | reverse complement strand
CAAGTAAACGTAGTTGATAATAATCAAGCTGCAGGGATGACTTGTTATAATTGCAAACGTCAAGGCCACTTGATTGCAGACTCTTGGACGCGATTTTGTTCGATTCATAATAGTTCAACCCATTCATATACAGTAGTCGATGCTTCTCGCGTAATCAACAAGAGAATCCTAGAAATACGAAGACAGTTCCCTATGGAAATAAACAGAAAAAACCTCAGTTTAATAAATGGAACAGGCGAACGGCAATGTAGTTCAAAATCAAAAGCAAACAAATAGTACTTCAAGTAATTTTGTTCCTGGGCCATCTAGCCAGAAATCGCAAGGTCAGACGAATTTTCAGAATGTGCAAAGCAAAGCAAATACCACATAGTTAACTCCAATGGGGGAGAGAGTGATGTTGGGTCATTCATATCAACATCTTTTGTATCAAATAATCCATTTAATGATTTATCAGATCATTGTGAGGCAATAGATTTTCTTATGAAACACACGGCCGAATCCAATAAATCAGTGCAGGTTCCCGTAGATTTGCAACAAATTCACGCAATAATAAGCCAAAATGAGTTACGACCAACATTATATGCTGTAAATTTAGAACACCAATCCTTCACATTGTTTTTTGACTCTGGTCGTCCACATAATATCATGGATTTGAGGACTCATCACTTGTTATTTTCGAACTTCCCTATAGAGAAGTCCGGAGTAAGGCTTTGAGTATAGGAAATAATGAATTAAATGTAATAGGAGTAACTCATGTTCAGTACAAGGTCGGTATGCACACGTTTGCTGATACCTTTATCGTTGTACGAAACTTTGATATGTATCCAGCTGTAATTATAGGATACCCGTCTATGGGCAATCAAAACATTACCTTAGCCCCTGCCAAACACGGCGTGTATATCAAAGGAAAATTCTATAAGTCTTCTAATACCTTAAAATCAGTTTTGAATATAAAGGAGACGACCAATAAAACAGTAACGTAAGTTGAAGAACCAATCACTTGTCTCATGAATAAAGAAATAATATACGCGACCCAACAGAATTCTCGTTCACCCGTAATATCATCTTGCACGTAATCTATCGAGCCGAATGTAACTTCGAATATATTAGTGCGAGTAAAGAAAACTTTGCCAGGATCTGAAATATTAATCCTTTCCGACACTTTGGAAACTAACGGATTGTCCGTCATACAAGCTATTTACACAGTCGGCTCACAACAACAATGTAATATTGAAGTCTGTAATCATTTGAATACCACTTTAGTAATTCACAAAAATAAACATATCTTGGATGTGGAAGTTTATAAACATCGCATTCTTACAATCACTGAGATCAATCACGCTCAATCAGTTGCGGATGAATCCCTTTTGCGATCTATAAAAAATAAAATCAGTAAAGACATTCAGAAGAGGAAATTCAGCAAAAATTTTTTGGTCTTTTAAATAAATATCATGATGTTTTCTCCACTGCGGATGGATCCTTAGGGAAAACAGATGTCATAGAACACCAAATAAGGTTAAAAGACAAGCAGAAAATTATCTATATACCCTCATATAGACTCCCTATGAAATTCCAGAATGAGATAGATGATGAAGTAGGTAAAATACTAGAAGAAGGAGAAATTAGGAAATCGAACAGCCCTTTTAATTTTCCATTAATAGTTGTACCGAAAAAAGATCGAACATGGCGTATCTGCGTAGACTTCCCTCGTTTAAATGAGGAAATGATCCCTGATTGATTCCCAATGCCATGTACTGACGATATTTTATCTTTGCTAAGTCAGAACAAATATTTTACCAGTTTGGACTTACTTAAAGGCTCTCACCAGATATCATTAGAAGAAAATAGTATCCCATACACTGCCTTCAGCACAGCCAGGGGACATTATGAATTTTTGCGTATGCCTTTTGGTTTACGTTGTGCTCCCATAACAATTACTAGAATGATCAACATAGTGTTTGGAGACTTGCTAGGGGACATATTGCATGCCTATATGGACGACCTTGTAATCTTTTCTAATACCTTAGAAGAACATTTATGTAAACTGGAGCTAGTCCTACATAGACTAAGAGAGCATAATTTATGGGTAAAGATTAGTAAGTGTGAATTCTTCAAAACAGAATTAGTCTATTTAGGTTTTACGGTGTCTAGCCAAGGTCTCAAAGTACATACATACATACATATACCAAAGGCACTTCCCCCAATTTTGGGGGGTAGCCGACATCAACAATGAAACAAAACAAAAAAGGGGACCTCAACTCTCTACGTTCCTCCAGCCTAACCAGGGACTCAGCCGAGTTCAGCTGGTACTGCTAGGGTGCCACAGCCCAACCTCCCACATTATCCACCACAGATGAAGCTTCATAATGCTGAATCCCCTACTGCTGCTACCTCCGCGGTCATCTAAGGCACCGGAGGAAGCAGCAGGGCCTACCGGAACTGCGTCACAATCGCTCGCCATTCATTCCTATTTCTAGCACGCTCTCTTGCCTCTCTCACATCTATCCTCCTATCACCCAGAGCTTTCTTCACACCATCCATCCACCCAAACCTTGGCCTTCCTCTTGCACTTCTCCCATCAACTCTTGCATTCATCACCTTCTTTAGCAGACAGCCATTTTCCATTCTCTCAACATGGCCAAACCACCTCAACACATTCATATCCACTCTAGCCGCTAACTCATTTCTTACACCCGTTCTCACCCTCACCACTTCGTTCCTAACCCTATCTACTCGAGATACACCAGCCACACTCCTTAGACACTTCATCTCAAACACATTCAATTTCTGTCTCTCCATCACTTTCATTCCCCACATCTCCGATCCATACATCACAGTTGGTACAATCACTTTCTCATATAGAACTCTCTTTACATTCATGCCCAACCCTCTATTTTTTACTACTCCCTTAACTGCCCCCAACACTTTGCAACCTTCATTCACTCTCTGACGTACATCTGCTTCCACTCCACCATTTGCTGCAACAACAGACCCCAAGTACTTAAACAGATCCACCTCCTCAAGCAACTCTCCATTCAACATGACATTCAACCTTACACCACCTTCCCTTCTCGTACATCTCATAACCTTACTCTTACCCACATTAACTCTCAACTTCCTTCTCTCACACACCCTTCCAAATTCTGTCACTAGTCGGTCAAGCTTCTCTTCTGTGTCTGCTACCAGTACAGTATCATCCGCAAACAACAACTGATTTACCTCCCATTCATTATCATTCTCGCCTACCAGTTGTAATCCTCGTCCAAGGACTCGAGCATTCACCTCTCTCACCACTCCATCAACATACAAGTTAAACAACCACGGCGACATCACACATCCCTGTCTCAGCCCCACTCTCACCGGAAACCAATCACTCACTTCATTTCCTATCCTAACACATGCTTTACTACCTTTGTAGAAACTTTTCACTGCTTGCAACAACCTTCCACCAACTCCATATAACCTCATCACATTCCACATTGCTTCCCTATCAACTCTATCATATGCTTTCTCCAGATCCATAAACGCAACATACACCTCCTTAACTTTTGCTAAATATTTCTCGCATATCTGCCTAACTGTAAAAATCTGATTCATACAACCCCTACCTCTTCTAAAACCACCCTGTACTTCCAAGATTGTATTCTCTGTTTTATCCTTAATCCTATTAATCATTACTCTACCATGCACTTTTCCAACTACACTCGACAAACTAATACCTCTTGAATTACAACACTCATGCACATCTCCCTTACCCTTATATAGTGGTAGAATACATGCACAAACCCAATCTACTGGTACCATTGACAACACAAAACACATATTGAACAATCTCACCAACATCTCAGCTTTCACACCATTCATACCAGATGCTTTTCCTACTCTCGTTTCATCTAGTGTTCTCTTCACTTCCTCTATTGTAATCTCTCTCTCATTCTCATCTCCCATCACTGGCACCTCAACACCTGCAACAGCAATTATATCTGCCTCCCTATTATCCTCAACATTCAGCAAACTTTCAAAATATTCCGCCCACCTTTTCCTTGCCTCCTCTCCTTTTAACAACCTTCCATTTCCATCTTTCACTGTCTCTTCAATTCTTGCGCCAGCCTTCCTTACTCTCTTCACTTCTTTCCAAAAGTAGTCCACGATAAGGTGTCGGCTATCCGTAACTTTCCAATATCTACTAATGTCAAAGGAATACAGCAATTTCTGGGGTGTAGTGGGTATTACAGGCGTTTTATACGCAATTATTCAATAATAACCGCTTCCCTTACCGATCTTACGAAGATGGGTGTAGATTTCATATGGTCTGAGCAGCATCAACCGGCGTTTGATACCTTGAAAGATGAACTGTGTAGTTCTCCTATCTTAAAATTTCCTGACTTCAGTAAGGAATTCTTCATTGCAACAGACGCCTCAGACCTAGGAGTAGGTGGGGTATTGCTTCAGCAATATGACAAACAGCTTTACCCGATAGCTTTTTATTCACGCAAACTGAGACCTTCCGAAAGTAAATATGCAGTAATAGAAAAGGAAGGGCTAGCTATTGTTAATTCACTAGTGCATTTTAAGTTCATAATATAGGGTTATTCCGTCAAGGTTCTTACTGATCATAAGCCCCTAACCGGTTTCTTTAAAGGCTTTAGTCACAGCCCCAAACGAACTCGGTGGCATTTGATCATCCAAGACTTTGGCGCGAGGATCGGGTATTTGCCTGGGAAAGCAAACATCATTGCTGACGCATTATCACGCAACCCCATGTCATCTTGTACGGAGCCATTAGCTGAATTAATAGATATATCAACATCCATGCCTATTGTTAAAACTGTATCTGAACAAGAAGATCTGGGCTGGAGCACTGAACTAATAAAGACTGAACAAAGAAAAGATCAGCAATTAGAAAAAATCATAAATGCTTTGAACGGAAATCCTAAGGAAAAGGAATATATAAAGTATGCGCAGCAGAATTTTATAATTAAAGATAATATTCTGTGTAG
>NC_090726.1:72891422-72896422 GCF_036898095.1 Palaemon carinicauda | reverse complement strand
TTTTTTATGATTCATATATCATCGACATCATTTTTCTGGTTTCTTGTTGCATTTCTCTTTATTTACATTAGTGTTTCCGATATTTATGAAATACAAAACCCAAAAAAAATAGTAATGGAAATTTTTGAGAATTGAGCAACTAAAAGATAACAAATTTCATAAGCATGCTACACAAAAAAAAAAAAAAATGTATATATGACTTCAAGACCATTCGTCTTACTTCAGGACAAACAAATGGGAATTTTTGTTTTCTCTTTTTTTTTCTATGTGACCCCCCCCCAAAAAAAAAATGAAGAGGAAATTGCGAAGAAGACTTCTCGAAGTGACAGGATAACCACCTCCTCTCTAAAATCCACACATAAAAGGAAACTTATGCCACTAAGGATGGCCCAAAGAAACGTTTGAAATCTTCCCTTTCCCATTTCCACACTATCATTTCCAATGATAAATCCCCGTTGTTGAAGAAAAGTTTGGGATTAGATACTTTTTTCTAGCGTCACCTTTTTACGTCTTCCTTTTATTGTTTTCCTTCAGTTAGGAACGACACTATAGACTCAAGTAAATATATCAACTAATCATGCATTTCAATAAATATCAAAGGGGTCCTAAAGTTTATTTTTTTTTTTTCTGTAAATTTCATATACTATATTGGGAATCGAAAAGTTTTGACAACCTTCTGTATGAACTACCACAAACACGCTTAGTTTCTGTGAGATTTGGGATTTATCTATATACGAGTTAGAAATTATTATTATTATTATTATTATTATTATTATTATTATTATTATTATTATTATTATTATTATTATCATCCTTTTAATAATTCATTATTATTATTATTATTATTATTATTATTATTATTATTATTATTATTATTATTATTATTATTATTATTATTATTATTGTTGTTGTTTTAATAATTCATTATTATTATTATTATAATTTTTTTTTATTATTATTGTTATTAACATAATAGAAATCATTATTTTTTTTTAACTATTGAACTTATTTATTAGAATTCATATTGTTATCAAAATTATTATTATCATTGAAATTTAGTTGAATAAAATGGCTGCCTCAATAGCATTATTATCATACTCTATCTTCTTGATTGCTCAGATGATCTTCTATTCTGGATTACTGTGCTCTGCAAGCAATTCAGCAAAAAGACATTCTTCATGGTTGGGAAGTCGAATTCAGGGCACGTCTTAGTCGAGAATCTAATACAAAGTTCATAATTTTGGTGCCAAAAAACAGTTAACAGGACTAGTTTTCAGAGGATCACATCCCTTCCTCAGGATGTAGTAGAATGAGTGAAATTATTCTGATAACGTCATTTTAAATAGCAACACTGGCTCGAAAGGAGAGGCCGTGGATTTATATTGGCTGCCTCCGGTGCCATGTGCAGGTAGTAGGTTGGCTAGGGCACCAGCCACCTGTTGAGATACTACTGCTAGAGAGTTATGGGGTCCTTTGACTGGCCAGACAGTACTACATTGGATCCTTCTTTCTGGTTTGGTTCACTTTCCCTTTGCCTACACATACACCGAATAGTCTGGCCTATTCTTTACAGATTCTCCTCTGTCCTCATATACCTGACAACACTGTGATTATCAAACAATTCTTCTTCGCCCAAGGGTTTAACTACTGCACTGTAACTGTTCAGTGTCTACTTTCCTCTTGGTAAGGGTAGAAGAGACTCTTTAGCTATGGTCAGCAGCTCTTTTAGGAGAAGAACACTCCAAAATCAAACGATTGTTCTCTAGTCTTGGGTAGTGCCATATCCTCTGTACCATGGTCTTCCACTGTCTTGGGTTAGAGTTCTCTTGCTTGAGGGTACACTCGGGCACACTATTCTCTCTTATTTCTCTTCTTGTTTTGTTAAAGTTTTTATAGTTAATTTAAGAGATATTTATTTCAATGTTGCTACTGTCCGTAAGATATTTTATTTTTTCCTTGTTTACTTTCCTCACTGGGCTATTCTCCCTGTTGGAGCCTCTGGGCTTATGGCAGTCTGCTTTTCCAACAGGGGTTGTAGCCTAGCAAGTAATAATAATAATAATAATAATAAAATAGTGACGTGAATTCGGCGGTAGATTTTCATTGGCAAAGAACGCTCCCTGGGAGAAGTTGATTCTTTGTGCTCACACATAGATGGTGAGTCGCCATCTTGCTCTACGATGGGTAGGCTTTGATTGGTGGAACCACTCGGCAGTATTAGGTAAGCTGGTTGGCATCTGGTCAGAGTAGTATAGGTTTATGCTGTCTTATTTGGTAACCATTCTTAGGATGATGTTCCTACGACAAGAGAGCAACAGGAACATTTCTTGAGTCCCGATGAGGGATGGTTTTTCTCACTGTATGAGGAGAGCCTCATGGATCCCAAGTCTTCTGTTGTCAGGAGCACGGCCGATGATCTTAATAATCTTGACATTCTCCTCACGTTTGATACTGTGGTTGTGCATCTAAAGTGCATGAGCTCTTATTGCCCCATGCTGGATATGGCGGGACTGTCTCTTAAACAGATGCATAGTGGTTATTCCTACGTAATATCCATGACATCCTGGAGCAGGTCATAGGTAGGAATAAACCACATTTGACTGCCTAAGAAAGTGAACGATAAGTCAACGGAGCCGAATTGTTCCTCATGATAAGAAGCTTTGTCTTCGCCGAATGTGAACTTAATCTTTGTGCATATACCCCTTGTAGTATAGGTTGATGGTGGTGGTGGTGTCTTCAGTCTGTTGATCACCAACATTTATCCTACCTGGTTTTAGTTACCTAACTCCATATTCCTTTTTTTTTTTTTTTTTTCTAGTTACTTTTTAATATTTACATGTCAAGGATTACATACCATTGTCCCTATCGAATTGTTTTTCTTGGCAAGGAATGTGCATACTGATTGCAGAAAAATACTGATTTGTATGTTAAATGGTTGAAAAGAGTTTATATTTAAGACTGCTATTTTCATTTATTATTTGACAGAAAAGGTATTTTTAAATTTACTTTTCCAGAACTAAATTCACAAAATAACAATATTTGTCACAGTTTGATAATTAAGGATATAACTAAGAGGAAAAAGAAAATCAAAGAATAGAATGGTGGTAAACAACAACAATTGTTAAAAACTTCAAAGACTTAATACAAAGATATATTTTAATGACCGCTTACATTAGGGTATTAAAACCGAAATGCTAAGCCTCTCTGTCTTTTAATTGAGTAGAAAACCTTTAAATAAAACTGGAAAGAAGTTAAGGGAAATAAAGAATAAAAGATTCGTCATCATTGATTTGAATGAGAAGGAGATTGCAAAACACAGTAAAGATTAGCTCATTTTTTTTATCACGATAGTAAAGCATAATCCTTGCCGATGGTTACCGAGTCGTCTGTTGAATATTTGGAGGGTGACTTAGAATAAGGCAAATACTTTTGACCATACATTTAGTGGGAACCTTACATGCGGGCAAGGAACTTGAAGGATAATACATACATATACCAAAGGCACTTCCCCCAATTTTGGGGGGTAGCCGACATCAACAAGAAACAAAACAAAAACAAAAACAAAAAAGGGGACCTCTACTCTCTACGTTCCTCCAGCCTAACCAGGGACTCAGCCGAGTTCAGCTGGTATTGCTAGGGTGCCACAGCCCAACCTCCCACATTTCCACCACAGATGAAGCTTCATACTGCTGAGTCCCCTAATGCTGCTACCTCCGCGGTCATCTAAGGCACCGGAGGAAGCAGCAGGGCCTACCGGAACTGCGTCACAATCGCTCGCCATTCATTCCTATTTCTAGCACGCTCTCTTGCCTCTCTCACATCTATCCTCCTATCACCCAGAGCTTTCTTCACACCATCCATCCACCCAAACCTTGGCCTTCCTCTTGTACTTCTCCCATCAACTCTTGCATTCATCACCTTCTTTAGCAGACAGCCATTTTCCATTCTCTCAACATGGCCAAACCACCTCAACACATTCATATCCACTCTAGCCGCTAACTCATTTCTTACACCCGTTCTGACCCTCACCACTTCGTTCCTAACCCTATCTACTCGAGATACACCAGCCATACTCCTCAGACACTTCATCTCAAACACATTCAATTTCTGTCTCTCCATCACTTTCATTCCCCACAACTCCGATCCATACATCACAGTCGGTACAATCTTTCTCATATAGAACTCTCTTTACATTCATGCCCAACCCTCTATTTTTTACTACTCCCTTAACTGCCCCCAACACTTTGCAACCATCATTGACTTTCTGACGTAAATCTGCTTCCACTCCACCATTTGCTGCAACAACAGACCCCAAGTACTTAAACTGATCCACCTCCTCAAGTAACTCTCCATTCAACATGACATTCAACCTTGCACCACCTTCCCTTCTCGTACATCTCATAACCTTACTCTTACCCACATTAACTCTCAACTTCCTTCTCTCACACACCCTTCCGAATTCTGTCACTAGTCGGTCAAGCTTCTCTTCTGTGTCTGCTACCAGTACAGTATCATCCGCAAACAACAACTGATTTACCTCCCATTCATGATCATTCTCACCTACCAGTTTTAATCCTCGTCCAAGCACTCGAGCATTCACCTCTCTCACCACTCCATCAACATACAAGTTAAACAACCACGGCGACATCACACATCCCTGTCTCAGCCCCACTCTCACCGGAAACCAATCGCTCACTTCATTTCCTATTCTAACACATGCTTTACTACCTTTGTAGAAACTTTTCACTGCTTGCAACAACCTTCCACCAACTCCATATAACCTCATCACATTCCACATTGCTTTCCTATCAACTCTATCATACGCTTTCTCCAGATCCATAAACGCAACATACACCTCCTTACCTTTTGCTAAATATTTCTTGCATATCTGCCTAACTGTAAAAATCTGATTCATACAACCCCTACCTCTTCTAAAACCACCCTGTACTTCCAAGATTGCATTCTCTGTTTTATCCTTAATCCTATTAATCAATACTCTA
>NC_090726.1:72858922-72886422 GCF_036898095.1 Palaemon carinicauda | reverse complement strand
GAGAAATAATGTAAATGTACTAAGCAAGACCTAAATATGAAGTCTGGTTATTGACGAGGATTAAGTCTCTCAAGTCTTCGGCCTTAGTTCCCTCACCTTGGTGAAGCGGGGCCGGTTCATTCCTGCCAATCATTCAGATCATTTACCTTTTTTTCTTATCTTGACGATAAAAGATTTTAAAATGCTCAACATATAAGCTATTTTGTTATAACAAAGGAAAATATTTAAAGAAAATATCTTTCTATCGATTCCCAAAAGATAAAAACGTCAAAAGAAATAAACTTCTGTCGCTGCGAGTTAGAACCTATCTTTTAGTGAGGAGTTTTTCTTAGTTTATAAACCTTTATAATTCAGAAAAAGAAAGGCTCATCGCTGGACAAGGAACATGAAAACCTCCTGAATCACGAAAAAATTATACTACATTAGAAAGGGGACTGTGCATTTCAGTAATGACTTTTACAGCATTTGGTGATATCCGGAAACCACATTCTGTAGTCAGTAAAGACTTACGTACATACCCTCGGAGGAGGCTATGGGAAAAGAGGGCCTTAGATACTTTGGAGGGTTTATTGCAAGGAAATTCCCTCAGTACCAGTCATTGAAAATAAGCAGGATAGAAGAGATATCTGAACTACAAGGAGCAATTGTTCATAATAAGTGATGAATTCCTCAAACAATTGGAATGGAAGAACAGGTTGAATAAGCACATCATAGAGAGACGGAGTTAAAAACTGGTAATGGACCCATTGAAAACCCGTGTACTGATATTGCAAATTCTATTGAATACCTGACGAGATAATAGGTTATTTTGTCCGTTGTCAGAACCTTTTTAGAATGCGTGTTCTAAACAGAACATTTGCATCCAGCTGTAAGACTGTCAATAAATTTCAAAAGTTTTAAAGTATTGTGAATAAAATATAAATCAGCTTTTCATCATTGAATGTCAGAGTCATATTTTCCATTAATTTCTAATTTCCTTTTAAATTAATACCTGGACTAATTAGTCCAAAAGCTGTAATAGCCCTTTATTAATAATCATTGTAAACAATTTTGACTAAATAAATTCCAGCTGGGTGTGTCTTTATTTTTTTAATAGAACTAAGAACACAGTCTTCTAAAACTTCATTCTAAACTACAAAGAATAAAAAATGAAATCTCTCTCTCTCTCTCTCTCTCTCTCTCTCTCTCTCTCTCTCTCTCTTAAAAACCCGGAAAAATAAAATGATTCAGAGATAGAAAAGGATCAACATATATAGGTTATATGTTTTTCTGGTGAGTTTTCAAACAACTTAATCTCTTTGCACATACCTGTGAAGTGTACTGCTCATACAGTGTAATGCTATTGCTTTTTTATCTCTCGCTCTCTCCCGCATTGACAATAGAAAAACTCTCTTAAGCTGGCCATTGAATTTTTTACATTAGCAGAACATACTCCCGCCCCGTGACATGTCAGAGTGGCGACTAAGCTGCCCATTAGCTACATATGCCGCCCCTCATTCACACCCCAACCAACGACCTCTACAGCTACTTACGGGCGGCCAAGGTCTTTAGTATTCTTTAGACCTTGCTGATGGCCATAAGCTGCAGTGCTGCTACGACCACTCCAGATTCGGAGCTGCTGCCAAGAAATGTGCGGACGGTTGTCCGTGGCCAAACAAGTAGGCCATCGCTTTTGGCGGTGGTCTCCCCAGTCACTAATCTTATGTTTTTTTACATGATTCAGGTATGGGTGTACAGTTTTTGGTAGATATTTATGCTTACCATTCCCTTCTACCAATGACAATATCCATGATATGACGTAGTCTTTCTAAGCCTGCTGACATCTGCCTGGTAGCTGCAAATAGCTCTGAGATTCCAACCCACGATTACCAGACACTCACTCTATTGTTTGGGAGCACCAAATATCATTGGAAGTTCCTCGTTACTGATGTTACATTTCCATTAGTCTGTGTGGATTTCGTCAACCATTGTCACCTCCTGGTTGATTTGGCACATTGGTGTTTAGTCAACGCAGACTCATACTCGACGATACATCTTAAACTCAACCCCTCCGACCTCGCACTCCATATCAACACACCCACCGATGCCTATGACCCCCTCCTCACATTGTACATAGAATATTTCGTTCAGAACCTCGCCAAACTTCCACGGTTCCCACTAAACATGGTATTTATTACCCTATCAAGATCACGGGGCCTCTAGACTTTGCCAGATTCAGGCATCTGTACTGAATCGTTTGGCAGCCTCTAAACGAACATCCACCAAAATGGAAGAACTGGGCCTTTTTCATAAGGCCTTAAGCCCATGGATGTCCTCCTTACACATCATCTTGGAGACGGATGGCTCCCTGCACCCTTGTGGGGATTATAGGCATCCCAATCTACAGACAGACCCGGATCAATACCTCCTCTCAAACAAGGCATATGTTACCTTCCACTTGCACAGAGAGATGTCCTCCATGCTCAACTTCTTGAAGGGGTATTATCAGGAGCCCATGAACACAGAAAACATCTCTATGTAGGGCGGCCTCTTTCACATGAATATCTTTTGAAGCAACGTACCACACGTGCTTCATACACACTGATACACTTTAATGCTATTGCTTTTATCTCTCTCTCTCTCTCTCTCTCTCTCTCTCTCTCTCTCTCTCTCTCTCTCTCTCTCCTACACTGATAAAAGAAAAACTTGTTTCAGCTTGCCATTAGATATTTCACATTGTTGGAATCTTTTGGTAGTTGTTGCCCTCAATCACTTGTACATAAGCTCATTATCTTGTTGAATAAAGTCACTTACATTTACTTCACCTTTCTGTTAGTACCTAACAGCTACCTTGCGAGAGAAGCCATTAAATGCCCATGCAGGTAAAACACGATTTCCAGAAAACTTTAGAAAAATATAGGGTGAGTATGGAATTATAAAATTTCATAGGATCCTTTTATGTATTTTTTCTCCTTCAGAGACATGCTAATCCATCTAATATCAGCCCATGCATAATAAACATGATTCATGAAGGTCTGAAAAACAAATGTGTGCGAAATAATAATATTAGATAACACATCAGATGAAATTGGTGAGTTAAGTATGTTATACCCATATAGGTTAATGGAACTGCGTACCTTGGACGCCACCGGGTGAGGACGACTCACAGCGGGGTGTTTCCCCAGACCTTACATATTTACAGAGTGAGTAGGTATTTTCACAAATCTCGACAAAAATTAATTCAAATCACTTCAAAATCTACAAAGCCAATTTATAGATATGTATGATAATCAACCTTTATGGTTGCTTGACCAACAAGGTGAGGGTAGCCAACCTTGGAATGGGGAACAATACGGGCTACTAAAGCCCAAGGAGTAAGGACTCATTGTATTTAAAAAAGAAATATACAATAATATTTGGAAGAAATATACAAGTACCCCGTTTTAGGAATCTTTTTTTGCTATATCATTGAGTGTGTTATGAGTTTTTTAAAGGAAAAACTTTTACGTAGTTGCATTTCATTGACGATTTTCCTCTTGATTGCCAACTTCAGATATTAGAGAATTTTTTCCCGAAGGAATGACTAAGAATTGAGCAGTAAAATTTCCATTTATTTTTTGATTATACTAAAAACCCAATACATTTCCATTTCCACAAATTCTTGGTGACTAAAAGAAATTCCTAACTTTGAGAAAATACCTCAAATCAAGATGAGCCTATACACATCAAATTCTTATATATCCGATTGCCTTGATCTATCTTAGCATATGAAGTCCTAAAAAACTAGATATAGTCAGATTAAATCCATATTTTAGTAGCTGTAATCAGCGTTTATTCTTGTTAACAAGTCATTTTCTCTAGTTCGTAAGCACTAGGCTCTGCACCTAAAAGAGAATACATCAGAAAAGGAAGAAAAGAACAAAACAAATTACCATTAACCAAATAAAAATTGAAAAAAAATATACTATATGCCTCGTTAAGTAACTCATTATGAAATAAAATAAAAGCTACAAATGACGGAAAATTGAAAACAAACTAAAAAATATACCTAAAAGATACGAATCACTGAAGATTCTAATATGACAATAGTAGTAGGAAATATGCCTCAGCTGCTCACTTTTTTGGGCTAATGTCAGAATCACTCACTTTTTCAGGAGGACTCAGTCAGAATCGCTCACTTTTTCAAGAGGACTCAGTCAGGATTACCCACTTTTTGAGGCTATTGTCAGGATTGCTCAGTCCCGTTTGCTCACTTCCGTTTGGGGATTTAAACGTAAGATTATGTTTAAAAACAACCCCCTCCGCCGGCTACTACCAGCACGGCCCCCTCCATCACCGTCTATGTGTCTATGGTCACCGGCAGGCTTGGAGTTGTCTATCTGAATGACGCACCCTTCTTTCCCCCTCCCTCCCTCCCCCACCCCCTAGGGGGGCGTTTTCTGTGTTTGTGGTCACCGACAGGCATGGAGTTCTCT
The DNA here is from genome assembly GCF_036898095.1 of Palaemon carinicauda. Taxonomy (NCBI): domain Eukaryota; kingdom Metazoa; phylum Arthropoda; class Malacostraca; order Decapoda; family Palaemonidae; genus Palaemon; species Palaemon carinicauda. The sequence continues at coordinate 72,881,968 of NC_090726.1, read as the reverse complement.
ATCTGGATGACCCATGGCCCTAGATAGTGACATTGTTCCTACCGAGCACGCAGTTTTTTTTTTTTTATTATTATTATAAGACACGCATTTGTATGCAGACGAGGCACTCCTCCCCCTTGACCACATTCATTTCAATTTAAGCCTATGGAAAAGTACTTATCTCTCTGTGCATTTTTTTTTTAATCCTAAGAGACGCACACACTTGTGTGCCAACATGAGGCAATCGAGTTCACACGCCTCCCGCACCGTTCTCTCTCTCTCTCTCTCTCTCTCTCTCTCTCTCTCTCTCTCTCTCTCTCTCAGTCCATTTGTTTTAAGGCCTTTCGCTTACATTTACATATATGGTAATAATCACTTACATTGACATATATGGGTAATAGAAAACATATTACAACTTAGTTTCTTTCATTATACGAAGCATACATGCAAAATAACATTTAGTGCAGAAAAAAAAATCTCGGCCTAAAAACATTCATTTGAAACCCTAACATTAGCACGCTTTAAAGCGGTAGGAAAACATTTTTAATTACGTTTCTTCAGCACTTGGCATATCTTCATTGAAAATTCAGGTTTTATATGTTTCCAGATGTACATACATGGTCTTCAATTTAAATGGAGAAGATAGTATAATAACACTGTTACGTCATTTTCCTTTAAGTCGGTGGTGGATAAATGCTCCCTGATTTTCCTAAGGGCGGCACAAACTCCATTTAGACTTACGCTATGCATAAAATATAGGCAGAAGAATGCGCACAAAGCCGAATTGTAATTTTGCACTCGCATATTATTTATGAAACACTTCATGGAAGAATACCTTCGTAGAAAATCAGTTAAGTATTCTGAATGATCTGGCTGTATCCCCAATGGGTCAAAAAATATAATGTTTTCTACCGGGCTTTTCTGTATTATAAATACAACCCAGTGCCCGATTTCACGATACTTATGCGATGGCAGAGTATTCACAATAAGTATGATGGGCTTTGTCATTATCAAAGGTATCTTGAAGTCTACCAAATGGTCACTGAATACACACCTGTAAAAATGGGCTTCACGCCCTAACCTTTTCTCCAGAGCATATTCAATGTCCGAAGTATTCATTTTTATATGCTACTTCCTCCACTACCTATTTTGTACTACTTCCATTTAAACTCTGACACTTTGAATATACTTATTTTTGTTATCATTTACCTTAGGGCCATTCATAATGAAGTAAGGGATAATAGAAACATAACATTTTTTAGATTTTTTTTATTAAGGAAACCATACATTTCAATTAATGGAATACATACATTACAAATAATTTCACGCCCTAACCTTTTTCTCCAGAGCATATTCAATGTCCGAAGTATTCATTTTTATATGCTACCTCCTCCACTACCTATTTTGTACTACTGCCATTTCAACTCTGATGCTTTTGAATATACTTATTTTTGTTATTATTTACCTTAGGGCCATTCATAATGAAATAAGGGATAATAGAAACATAAAATTTTTTAGATTTTTTTTATTAAGGAAACCATACATTTCAAATAATGGAATACATACATTACAAATAATGTTTATTTATTTAAGGATAACGAAATCGTTATCGATTTCGGGACCAAATTTTGATTGCGGTATTTTAGCCCTTTTCTTAAAGGGGGCGTCTAATGCTAAACGAAGACTGTCGCGGCTTTTACTGAGTTTTCAGGACTTATTTTTTACACTTTCGATTTCTTCGAGCTCACAAGCGAGGGCAACCACCTGGGAATCTGTCGGAGTTAACCTTCCATCTACCATCGACCCTCCGGGCTGGGTCAGGAGGGATTCGGAGAGGCAAGTTTCATCTGTGGCTGTTGTAGGGATATGGATGAGCCCCGCCAATGGGTTGACGTCTTCTTTTTCGCGACACATCTCTACCATTTGTTTCTCCACCCTTTCGAATCCATCCACCATTTCCGCAACTACCCGCAGAGACTTCCTTATGTGATATTGGAAGTTTATTCCCTGCATTAGCAGGGGACACGTTTCGGGCTGGGGCCCACCCCCTGCTTTCATCAGTTCGCTCACCAACTGCCGATTCTTCCTCACTATGACTTCTTCCGTCTTCCGAAGGTAATCGCGAAGCTTACAACGGAAGTCTGCGTAATATTGCTGCGAATTACGGATTTCAGCTTCATCTAAGAGGGGGGCCTCCCAAGCTGTAAGGAAGAAACACTTTGATAATTATTGCATCCAAAATAATTAATGCCACACACACACCCACACATCCAAAATAATTATTTCCACACACGACGTTTTATTTCACCAAAATTATTTGCGTCTTTATAGGTATTCTATCAACTAGAGTTCTATAAAAAATACAAGGACATACTTACTCTCAGAAAGTTCGGGCAATTCCTCACCCAAGAGGTGTGCGTCGTTGTAGCGTGACATCTCTATCTCCTACTTCGTTATGACTCGAAATATGGCTCGGAGGAGGGTATATATACAGTAACTACTAGGTCAAGCACGCACATGCACCCACACCTAGGCCTTACTTAGGCCACACCTCCCGTTGACAAAACGATTAGCAGCACCGAGCGAGTAGGCCGTAATTCAACAGACGCTCTCCTACAAACTGGCCCATCCCCTAGCAACATGGAAAATGTGCGGGGAGGTAAACATAAAACCACAGCGAAATTTCAGTCTGTTTATATTGGAGATTATTTCTTCATGAAAGTATTGACCACGATTGTGCTATGAAATTTCAGTCTGTTTACGACGTCGAATATTACATTGTAATAAGCGTCTGTGTTTGCATTACTTTTCAGGGGGGAAGGATCGGAAAAGGAAGCACGATGATAGTGAATCACACCTTCCTCTCAAAAAAAGAAAAGGCCAACTAGGCAGTAGGTATTACTTAATAAAAACAATATACTATGAGGTGTTAATATCTTTCGATTAGGATGTAGAAAGGATTTTTTATTTGACTTTAGAACTTCAAGTAAATTAAAAACCTATTTTCTCTTATTGCCAACCAGACATTAATATATACAATGTAATCTGAGGTGTTAATAACTTTCGATTTGGATGTAGAAAATATTTTGAATTCGCCTTTAGAACTTCAAGTAAATTAAAAACCTATTTTTCTTATTGCCAAACAGACATTAATATATACAACGTAATATGAGGTGTTAATAATTTTCGATTTAGATGTAGAAAATATTTTTAATTTGCCTTTAGAACTTCAAGTAAATTTAAAACTTATTTTCTCTTATTGCCAACCAAGCATTAATATACACAACGTAATATGAGGTGTTAATATCTTTCGAATTGGAGGAAAAAGGATTTTTAATTCGACTTTAGAACTTCAAATAAATTAAAAACCGTATTATCTCCTATTGCAGTGCTATCAACCAGAGACAAATTACTCCAAGAGCCCCCACCTCAGGAGATTGCTCCAACATCCACTGCATAATTGCCCCAAGATTCGGACACCGCGGGGGTGAGCACCCCGCTAACAAACAGTCACAAATTACTCAAAGAACTTCCGCCTCAGGGGATTGCTTCAACATCCACCGCAAGCAACCCCCAGATTTACCTACAGTAACAGCAGGGACGACGCCCACTTCAAGACGGATGTTGAAGTTCTTTAGAAGAAAGACAGCCTTCGACAAGATGTACATAGAAGAGGAATACGCACTTCGCCTCGGTGAGTGATCCACTATTATTCTTTACATTTCATAATAATGATATACGGGGCTCTTTAGAACGGTATTTTAACCCTGGATAGGTACGATGGGTCGTTTGCGACCCCGAGCGTCAAAAAAAAACAGGTTTTTCTCACGTGACTCACCCCTGTGACTGAATTTGTGGGTGATCGACCTGCAGGAGGTGTCTCCCCTACACGCTCTAGTAGTGTCTAGATGTGCATTGCTGTAGCTGTACTCCTTCCCCGATTTCTGAGACGCGTCGGGGTCGTTCGCGTCCGAGTTTACCCTTCTAAGGTAGTTTGCATAATTATCAAAGTTATTACGTATTATGAAATTGTCGTAGAATGGGGCAATTTGTATAGGTTATCAGTTGTGGAAAGTCTTGGTGGATTGTTTGGCTACCATGTGCATGTTTTTTTTTTTAGTTAAAATGTCGTTCATCACCACGAGGACCATTTTACCGCGAGTGCCCCTTTTTCATTTTTTTTTCATTTTTTTGCCAAGTCATTTTTCCGTAAGATATTGCCAAATAGTTTCATAAAACTTTTGCTTGTTTAGTGTTGGAAAGTGTGTCTAGATGATCTGGCTACCCATGCATGACTTTGTTTTTGTCAGATACGACGTAGTTATTGGTATATTGGGTATTTAACTGCGGTTACCAATTTCTGTTTTTTTTTCAATATTTGTAAAAATTACTACGTAGTAAGGAATTGCCGTATATTATTCATTTTTTTTCATGTTTATGTGTTAGAAAGTGTGCCTTGATGGTTGGGCTAACACGTGCATGTCTTTTTTTTTTATCTGAGATGTCGTATATTAGAATGTCGGGCATTTTACCGCGAGTGTCCCTTTTTAATTTTTTTTCATTTTTTTGCCAAGTCATTTTTCCGTAAGATATTGCGAAATAGTGTCGTAAAACTTTTGCTTTTTTAATGTTGGAAAGTGTGTCTAGATGATCTGGCTACCCATGCGTGATTTTGTTTTTGTCAGATACGACGTAGTTATTGGTATATTGGGTATTTAACTGCGGTTGCCAATTTCTGTTTTTTTTCAATATTTGTAAAAATTTACTACGTAGTAAGGAATTGCCGTATATTATTGATTTTTTTTTCATGTTTATGTGTTAGAAAGTGTGCCTTGATGGTTGGGCTAACACGTGCATGTCTTTTTTTTTTATCTGAGATGCCGTATATTAGAATGTTGGGCATTTTTCCGCGAGTGCCCCTTTTTATTTGTTTTGCATTTTTTTGCTTAGTCATGTTACCGTAAGGAATTGGCAAGTAGTGTCGCAAAACTTATATTTTTATAGTGTTGGAAAGTGTTTCTAGATGATCTGGCTACCCATGCCTATTTTTTTTTTAGAGCCAGATATGGCGTATATATAAGTACGTGTTCGATTTTCCTGTGATTGCATTTTTTCGTTTTTTCCCATTTCTTTCAAAATTACTACGTACTAAGGAACTATCACAGAGTAATATTTCATTTATATGTTTATTTGTCGGAAAATATGCCTTGATGGTTTGCCTAGCACGTGGCTGAAATTTTTTTTTTCTGAAATGCCGTATATTAGAATGGCCATTTTTCCACGAGTGCCCCTTTTTATTTGTTTTGCATTTTTTTGCTTAGTCATGTTACCGTAAGGAATTGGCAAGTAGTGTCGCAAAACTTATAATTTTATAGTGTTGGAAAGTGTTTCTAGATGATCTGGCTACCCATGCCTATCTTCTTTTTTTAGCCAGATATGGCGTATATATAGGTATGTGTTCGATTTTCCTGTGATTGCCATTTTTTCGTTTTTTCCCATTTCTTTCAAAATTACTACGTACTAAGGAACTATCACAGAGTAATTATTCATTTAGATGTTTATTTGTCGGAAAATGTGCCTTGATGGTTTGCCTAGCACGTGGCTGAATTTTTTTTTTCTGAAATGCCGTATATTAGAATGTTAGCCATTTTTCCGCGAGTGCCCCTTTTTATTTGTTTTGCATTTTTTTGCTTAGTCATGTTACCGTAAGGAATTGGCAAGTAGTGTCGCAAAACTTATATTTTTATAATGTTGGAAAGTGTTTCTAGATGATCTGGCTACCCATGCCTATCTTTTTTTTAGCCAGATATGGCGTATATATAGGTATGTGTTCGATTTTCCGGTGATTGCCATTTTTTCGTTTTTTCCCAATTCTTTCAAAATTACTACGTACTAAGGAACTATCACAGAGTAATGATTCCTCTAGATGTTTATTTGTCGGAAAATTTTGTTTACTTTTTTTTTGATTGAATATCATCAAATTTTTTTAGCTAAAATATTGTTTTACATTTTTTTTTTCGATTTTATTTCCCTTCAAAAAAATTTTTTTGGGTCAGATTTTTAATTTTATAGTCGTAAAATAATCGAAAATTATCCAGCAACCCACCATACAATTTTTATGCATATCCAAAAATAATTAGATTAGTAAATAACACCTTGAAATTGACATACCCTTCCTACATTTCAAGTGGCAGATTAGGGAGTCTGAGTCAGTGTGGTTGGCGGCCATTTTGTGGACATATCCGAAGCGTAAGCTGCCCTATCTATATATATTATTGTTCCCTATAGAATTTGTGATATTTTGGTATATTTTTACCTGCATAAATATCATATTATATATTAAATATATGTATTTTTTTACGAAATTTCTAAGTACTCAAAAAATTACCTTTAGATATGGCCCCTGATATAAATGTAATTTACAAAATAATGAAGATTTTTTTACATATTTCTATTTTAGGATAACATATGTTTATTCCCTAAAAAAATTAGCCACTTCCTATTTCATTTGGGTACCCAAAAAAAATCATGAAATTTGGACAAATTTTTTTGGCCAAAAAAAGTTACCCTTTTTTTCTCATTTCAGATCTTCACCTCCATGGGTCTGACTTCATCCAAAATACATCAAGATGTGTCCTAAACATTCAAGAATCAATTCCTAAAAGGATTTGTGTATATATGTATAAACTTTTTTTTTATGAATTTTTATGTCAGGTCTTTTTTTTTCTACTTAATTTTTTAAAATATTTATAATAAATAGTTTTTCTGCAGATGAGTAGTATTTATCTTCACAGTTGTTTTGAGCATTCATTGAAGTTTTTTTTTGGCAAAAGAAAAAAGGAGGTTACTGCAAAAACTGATTTTTCAAGAATTTTTTTTGGCGTCGGGGTCGTTCGCGTCCGAGTATACCCTTAAAGGGGTGTCCGAGGAGCGTACCTATCCAGGGTTAAAAATGAAATTTTTTTGGCTAAGATCGCTGGTCATTTGACCTCAATAATGAAAAAACACACTTTCTTAGCGAAGGAACAAACGGAAAATACGCTTATGGAGCTGTGGCTCCCGGCCACGGTTATCAATGCTAGTGAAATTGACTGTCTCCTAAAAGAATGGGAGGATGCGGTAAATTCTAAGTTCCCTCGAATAGTCAATGAATTAATGAGGAGTGGGTGGATAGTGGAAGGCATTGACAACTTCAAACTTTTTTAGCACCGCAAGGCGGTAATGGCTGGGTTGGGCACTCCCCTTTACCCTAATAATGATGTCCGTGGTGGGGTTTTCGTCTTTATTCCCTCAGGAATGGGGAATTCCTGTTTTATTCAGTCTCTGGCTGCCTATAGGATGTCTAAACAAACCCTAAATCCTCATTGGCCGAATATAGCTCGATCTGCAAATAGCATCCGCCGGTGCATGCAATATGTTAACTTTGACAAGGTTGCCATGCCTATTCAGTGGGAGGTCATTTCACACCTCGAGTTAATGAATCAACTCTCTATTTACATATATGAAATGGAAAGAGGGGGGTATGGGAGGTATATCATTCAGCTGGCAAGGCTTGTAACAAAAAAATTCCCAACTATTGTGCCCCTCCTACTAATGGGTGGTGACCATATTTGTCTCATTAAAGATTTTTACCATTTTGTGAAAAATTTTGCCAGGGCAAATCATTCCAATCCCCTTTATTTCTGCCATAACTGCCTATCACAGCATGCAACATCAGACCGGCAAAAACGGCATGAAGCTACCTGCGACCTGTCAGTGGCGGTGAATTTTCCCTCTCGCGGGAGCACAGTAAGATTTAAAAACCCCCATAAGACGCCAAAGTTTTCTCATATTTGCGTCTTTGACTTAGAATCAGCTTTGAAGAAATCCCCTGGGGCTTATGGTGTGGAGACCATACACGAATCAATAGCTTGATGCTATATCATTATCGACGGCGAAGGAAAAAGAGCTGCCTCAAGTCATTATTGCGGGAATGATTGCGTTCATAACTTTCTGTCAGACCTTAGTGATTGTTGGGTGGCAAACATTCCCCATTGATATGTCGGCGGAGGATGAAAGAACTTTCCAACAGCAGACTGTATGCCAGATGTGTAAGACGTCGTTTAAACACGACCGCGACAAGCACAGACACCATGACCATGCCAAACCCAAAAATAACTTTATTGGGGCTTACTGCACTCATTGTAATTTATCGTGTTGCGATCTTAAAACTCGACTCCCCGTTTTCGCGCACAATTCTAGTTAAGACCTGGGTCTTATCCTTAAGGAATTGAAAACTAAAGTCGATATTACAATCATGATGAAGCAAGGGCTTAAAATTCAGCGAATGACCGTCAATAATTTAGTTTTCCTCGACTCTTTAGCCTTTTTAGGATCTTCTTTGGATAGTTTAGCGTCCGAATATTTTAGGGATGGAAGGAAGGCTGGCTTAACAGAGGACATGTTAAGCGAAATTAGAGATGACAAAATGCGGGGGGAAGTCATTCAAGGCAAATTACCTTTCTGTTATGACTATATAGATAGCCTTGCAAAACTCAAGGAAATACATTTGCCCCCCAATCCGGCATTTTACAGCAAGCTAAAGGAGCGCGATATATCAGAGGAGGAATATAAACGGGCTCAGCGTGTTTAGGATATAAGCAAATGTAAAACGCTGAAAGATTTTCTTCTCCTTTATGTCATTGTAGACACAGCTTTATTGGGGGACATTCTCATTTGGTGGCACTTCATACTTTATGATAAGTACGGTCTTGAGTTACCACACTATGTTTCACTTCCATCCTACGCCTTTGACAGCTTCCTTAAGATGAGCAAGATTGAGTTGGATCACGTCTAGGATGAGGAATTGTATAATCTAATCAGGCATAATGTTAGGGGGTGTTTCACTTCTGTGGTGCGTCAATCATTCAATGCCAACAACCATGAAATAAATCCATCATTTAATCCTGATCTCCACCAAAGTTCTTACATCCTTTATTTAGACTTCAACTCCCTATATGCAATAGTTATGACTAAGAACCTTCCCACTGGTGGAATTCGTAAACTTTCCGATGAAGAAAAGGATCTGTTTTTAGGAAGGGGTATTGAAAATGCTAATACAAACGGGGATAAAGGACACTGGCTCCTCGTCACTACTAAAGCACCTTCAGAAGAAGTTGCTAGAGCCACTGATGAACTGCCGTTATGCTTATCCCATGAGGAAGTTGGTTTTAGAAATCTATCACCCTACTGTAAAAGCGTACTTGAACACGAAGGGGGACGCATGACTGTAAAGTGTAAAAAGCTTATGGACATCCATCACAGTAAACAAGAATATCTTATTTCCCTCCTTCTTTTACAGTTGTATATGGATTTAGGCCTAGAACTAGAGGTTGTGCATTCAGTCTATGAATTCAGTCAAAGTGCTTACATGAAGGATTTTATTAAAACCAACATCGAAGCGAGGAGCGCAGCAACCTCATCTACAGAAAAGAAAAGCCTTCAAAGCCATGAGTAACTGCGTCTTTGGGAAAACATTACTCAATCCTTTGAAATACGCTGAAAAAAAAGTAAAGTTGTCACTAAAGCAGGTGCCTACTTAAAGGAAGCCCGGAATCCGAGACTAAAATCAACCATCCATTTGTCAGAAGACCGTATTATCTGCACTTCTACCCTCCCTCAGGTCATCATCAATATGCCTAATTACATAGGTTTTGCCATTCTAGAATTGGCCAAGTCTAACCTTTACTACTTCTTTTATAAGGTTCTCAAGAATAATTATGGGGATAAAGTCAAACTCCTTTACACCGATACAGGTAATTTAATTTTTGTTCTGGAAGTTGACGATCTTAATTCGGAGTTAGCGCAAAAACCCTTGAAATCATATATGGATTTTTCCAACTTCGACGTTGATCACCCGCTTTCTAGTAATGAGAGAAAAGGGGAGCTGGAGCTTTTAAAATCAGAAACGGGGAGTAATCTTATAACCGAGGTGAAAGCGTTGAAACCTAAAATGTATTCCATGCTAGTTCAGAAACAGGGTCACATTAATCGTGCGAAAGGTATACCAGGTCACATGCATGCTTCTAAAAACCACGAACAGTATTCCCAAATCCTGGAAGATCATCGCGTCAACTATCTCACTGTACGGACAATTAGAAATGTGAGACGACAAATGAGTACCACTAAAATAAAAAAAAAGTGTCTCTCGGCATTTGATTCGAAGAGATACCATACAAGCTCATACAATTCTTACGCATTCGGGCATCCCAATATTGAAGTGGGGAATGAGGAAATTGCGAGTGAAGTTCGAATCAACAATCCCCTTCCCAAATTACTGAATCCACCTTCAGAACCAATCCCTCACGTTTCTGAAAATTTATGGAAAAAGAGAGAAGAAAAGGTTATAGTCTATTTTCCACCCACTGATAATGGAATGGCAGAAAACGGGTAGGAGTGAGTACAAAACTTTACTGCGAATAATTACAGTGTCTAGCTTTCCCCATGTATTGTTTTGCTAGAGAAAATAGAAGGTTGGCACTTTCGATTAAAGGTTTTATTTATTCTGCGGTACTTATATGAGCACACTTTTATAATACCTTTCAGTCAGCTAGAGGTTTAGTTAAAATGTACAAGTGCTTCAAAGCTACAGATTTGGAGCTTTTTAGAGAACCAGCACGTATCATTGTGTCTAGTTTCTCCAACTCGGGTAAATCCTACCTTATAGAAAAATTAATAGTAAAATATGAAAGTAAGTTTACGCACATTATTATGTGCGGCGTGGATCAACATACTTTGAAATCGCATCCAGTAATAGGACCAAAATCTCTTTGCAAATATCGTAGTGAGATAGATACGGAAGCTGGCCCGTATTCTTTTTTATATATCCTCGATGATATATTTCTCGAGGCTGTACAGGACAAAATTGTTGTGGATGTCTTTACTAAGGGACGTCATAAAAGTATCTCTGCTATATTTATTACGCAAAATATGTTTTACAGTGGAAAATACGCCAGAAATGTAAGTATAAACGTCTCCCATATGCTATTGCTGAGAACGAGGGATATATCGCAAGTTGGTTCTCCTTTATCAAAGAAATTTGTTAATGTTTATAAAAAGGCTGTTATGACTAAACCTTTTCCCCATTTGCTGGTTGATTTAAGTTTAAATATTCCTATCGAACTCCAGTTGAGGACAAATATAGCGGGGAGTTCCTCGTGCGAGATTGTTTTTGGAGAATGGGAGACGTAAAGAGGAAGATTTTAGAAACGGTATAGGAAAACTATTCCCACCCATCAAGTTTGGGAGGTATTAACTCCATTTACAGAACCGCCAGAGCTTTAGACGCGCGAATTACCATAAATGACGTAAAAAACTATTTGACCACGAAAGATGCCTATACTCTTTAAACGCTTACGAGAAAAAAATTCCCCAGACGTCAAATGGTGGCTCTAGCTCCAAAAGTTATCATCAGCTGCAATCTCGCCGATAAGCGACGTTTATCTAAATTCAACAAAGGTTTAAACTACCTTTTGATTTGCATAGATATTTTCTCCTGTTACCTCAAGGTCGTTCCTTTTAGAAACAAGAAGGCGCAGACTCTGTTAATAGGCCTGAAAGCAATCCTTTCTCTACCTCAATTTCAGTGTGTTAGTCGGATCCTTACCGATAGGGGGTCAGAATTTTATAACAAACTTACGATCAAGTACCTAAAAGAAGAACATATAAAACTCTACAGCGTTTCTTCGTATGAAATCAAAGCCGCCATTGCAGAACGTTTTATACATACTCTAAAGCAAAAGATATATTAACATTTAACTCTGAGAAATACTCTCGCATATCTTGATGTCCTCCCTGAACTCGTAAAAAAAATATAATAGGTCCCCATACAGAGGGTTGGGAGGGGGAGTGTCCCCCCTCAAAGTTCATGCATATACAAACCCGGAAATCTTTAAGCGACAATTTCGGCGTATGTATAAATCAAGCATCTTTACATCGAAACACAATAGTAAGGCGTTAGCAGTAGGCTCCATTGGTCGGTATTCCACCGTGGGTATAAAATTCAAAATATGTTAGAAATATTCAAAATTCGGAGCGTGGACCGGAGACAGGCTCCATTCACTTATTATCTGGAAGATCTCGCTGGTGGAAAAATTGAGGGTATTTTTCATAAATCGGAACTAATATCCACAGCCCTTCCAGAAACTTTCCCTATTGACATTATCAAAAAGAAAGTTACGAAGGGTAAAGTCAAATATCTCGTGGCGTGGAGGGGTTACCCTCCGAGTTTTAACTCGTGGGTAGATAGTAAAGATGTTGAAAGGCTGTTGGGGGAACCTTAGGAAAGAAATTGCACATACACAAACATGGGAATTTTCTTCTCTTCTTAAATAACCTCTCCCAGAAAAAAAGGGCTGAATTAATTCCTTTACTACAGAGAACGCATCTCGACTGTTTATCAGAGATCTTCGCTAACTTTTTGAAGAAATATCTAACTCGCGATAGTAAAGCAATAGAAAAGGTAAAAAAAAAAAATAGTAGAGAAATAAGGACGGTAGCTCGGAAAAAGACACCGCTAAGAGAGAAAAGAAACATCTTATCATCGCAGAGAGGCCCCATACTTTCAGTCCTTCTTCGTCTCGCGGCGAGCCTAATTGGGGGTTTATTAGGGAAATGAGAGAATACTGTCTGGTACCGCGAAAGACGGTAGAAGGGTCTAATAACCACCAAGATGCCGGAGATATAAGTGTTCAAAACACTAAGCAAAATGCAGAGGAAAATGGAAGGGGGGATAACCAGCAGGGTGGAGATTCGCTCCAAAATTTAGTCAAAATGACACAAGCGATGAAGTGTAAGTTGGAAAAGGAACCAAAGAAAAGGAAACAAAACAAATCGGGCGAGAAAGGTGCGCGTGATCCTCTCCCCCTCCCCACGCCACGGGCTTATTCCAATTCCCCTTTGGAGAATATAATTGACGTAAAATTATCCCCCACCAACAGAAGATACGCCCTTGCTTTCCTTAAATTCTTCGAAGGCCGGGACGGTGTCGAGTGGGATGATAGAGGGAACCTGAGGAAACCCATCTACCGTTTAAATTTAATAGACGTGTTTAAGAAATTAATTCAGCAAACGAGTGGTATTGAGGAAAAGGACGTGCCTTTTTATAAAACCCAACTACAAACAGTGGGAGTGCCCTATACAGTACTTATATAAAGAATGCAAAAGCTCAGATCCAGATGTATGGAATTAAAGGAAAAGGGGGAAGAATAAGAGAGGGAAATAAAGAAAAAAAGTAAAAGGTAAACTGCGGTGGGTGCCTTATTAGGAATAAATGCACACCACTAAGTCTATGCGAAATACACGTCTTTGCATGTCGTGCTCGGAAGGCGTGTATAGGGGGCGGAGTTTAAGTACTTTAGTTGTAGTCCTAGTTAGTTTAGGTTACATGACCAGTTTACAACACGATCCCAGCACGATGCTGTCCTCACCGCTAAAACTAAGCATCGTCGACTTTACAGCGCCACTTCTAAGAAAGGGGAATGTGTGTTTGGTGGTGGGGGGCAATTCCATCAGCGTCGTATCCTATGGACTTGCAGCACAAACATATAAAGCCTACCCCTACAGTGATATCGTGAACTGTCGAAGAAGGCTCTTTAATTTAAACCGATGCGTTCGCGAAGACCGTCATTCCGTTGGAAGTGTCAACCTTGCGGAAACCACCGAGTTTTCCCACAGCGAGTGTACCATGCATAGCCACGTTGATAATGCAGTTTAATTACGGGTATGCATATGATAATGATGCCGATGGAAAACTTAGATCGTATGTGACTACTTCAAGGGATACGCATTTCGTTTCAAACTTGAGGAATGATACAACTGAGACACGTGTTTTTTAACTTTAAGAGGTGTCTACTCGAATTGGAACAGTTTGTCCTGGAGAAAGGAAATGAGAGCGTAAATATATACGCCATCCCCATTGGAATTGGGAGGTCTGGTCGCGCTGATAGTGTATGGATATTACACTATTTTCCAGATTTGGTGAACTTGGGTAGGAGGTTGGCTGGTAAAGGTAAACAGATTATTTGCTGGCAAGCGAAAAATGTCTGTTGCCTTCCGAATTGGATAACTTGGAAAGGTTTTCCTTTGTTGCATCTGAAGATTTTCTGCCTGGTTGTGATATTTTAATGTAATCTACTTATTTTCTTATTTATTAAAACAAAAAAAGAATCTACTGTATCCAAAAAAATTTGATATGTTATAAATAAAAATAAAAATATTTACTGTGTAAGAACCATCCTTTTGTATTTTTTATCTTCGAATTAAACGTTCTTCTCATTCTGAGAAAGAGAATAATTAGGTAATAGTGGTGATATCTAAAAGTGATTGCTTTCTCATTTATCCATGTACATTTGTTCATATGTTAAAAAAAAAAAAAAAAAAAAAAAAAAAAAAAAAAAAAAAAAACCGAGATGTTCACCCTTTGTATTTTCTATCTTCGAGTTGAACGCTCTTCTCATTCTGGGAAGGAGAATAATTATGTAGTAGGGGCGGTATTTAAATATACTGGTTTTCTCATTTTGTTCATGTAAATTTGTTCATATGTTAAGAACAAAAATATTACTGTGTATTGTTCGCCCTTTTGTAATTTTATCTTCGAGTTGAATGTTCTTCTCATTTGCGAATGAGAATAATTATGTAATAGAAGGTTCTTTAATAAAAAAAATCTTACGTTAATTTGGTTTAAATTTCCCCGTCTCATCTTAACTACTTCAGTTGGACAGTATGGCTGGTGAAAGTCATATAGTAACTCTGACATCTCTCGGAAATAGGAATATATTCCCTAAAAATAATGCGGGCAGCTTTACAAACAAGCTACAAAATAGTATAAAATTAGATCATAATTTGGAGCATGAAGTAGCCCTTGTTAATATCCATTACCCTAATGAAATTTATGGGCTTGTTAGTGGTGAACTCGATTCAGGGATAGAAATAATAATAACAAAAGTGCGGATATCCTTAGGTGGGGAACCCACCCTAACTTCAGCTACTGAGGAAATTTACAAACCACGAATAAGTATTCTATCCACTGATGCTGGGTATATGGTCTCCGGCATTAACGAAAATTTAACATACGCTTTGAGGAAGATCCTCCCACTCGAATTTCATCAAGAAAATATACCCATGGCGGGTCTCTTGGAATATGACTATCAAAGAAAGAGAGTGTTATTAAAGTATACAAAGAGACAGGAAACGGAATAGGCAATTTATCGAAAAGGACCTATTCACGCCATCAAATTAAAAATTGGGAAAAGAATAGGAGCTACATTAGGATTCAATTCAGGCAAACCCTATCAAATTTTTTAAACAAATCCGGGTAATCCTTTAATCAAAACTCATAATTTGCTCGCTCCTTTTCCCCCTTCCCCCACATCGGGGGTGGACTTTTTCCTCGTTTATTCGGATATTGTTGAAAGGTCCTATTTTGCGGGTAAAAATGTTAATATATTAGATACTTTTAGTATGTGGGGCAGTAAAACGAGAGGGTATCATAATTATGTGTATTATCCTTTCGGGACCAAAGGAATTGGATTCAGTATCCATTCGCCTGACTGACCAAGAAGGAAGGGAGATACACTTTCGTGAGGATGTCAGCACCATCTGCATCCTTCATATTAGGCCAAAGCAGAAAATTATATAAAAGCTTCAACATCCCACACCAAACGTTTATTCAAGAGTGTGTCACCATGAGGGTAGCCTTTCTTTCCCTGTCTCCTGAGGAGTTTAGTATCATATTCGCTAGTCCCCCCACAAAACTCTTGCGTGGAGGGGCTTTAGGGGATATTGAGGTTTTTAGAGCCCCAAGACTTTCACAGCAAGGGAGTGGGCTTTTCAGTCTATTAGCTGGACTCGCTAAAAGGGTTGCGCCTTTGTGGCAAAGGCGGTCCTGCCCTCGGCCCTTGAATTTGGGCAAAATGTCATGAGAGATTTACAACAGGGGACAAGAGATTTCAAATCCAGCCTTAAACAGAGGGGGTTGGAGGCACTAAAATCAACAGGACGACGTATTGTTACTGGCAAAGGGAAGAAAAGGAAAAATATCAAAAGAAATGGGAAGAAAAGAGTAAATAAAAAGAAATTCTCATCACGTAAGAATATAGGATATAAAGACGTGTTTATTGCAATGTGATTTAGTTCTGGTAAATAGGCTTTAGTGTGAAGTCATACAACATGGCATCGGCGGCACCGAGAATTGCGGGTCTTGTAGGGAGCGAACTCCCCACCGCAAAATACACCGCAGGGGTGGTGGATGCTTTTCCCAGACCTAATCGTTTACGAGTGGTGGAAGCTTCCGTGGTTGATCGGCAAACGAGTTTTATTCTACCAACAAATCTTACATAGGGGGGAGCAATAACTGATTGTTATCTCGAATTTCGTATCAATGGCGTAAAAGAAACACTAATTGATTTAGCCATTTTGAGTATTGAACTACATTTAAAAGTCACGGCCCCCAATGGGAGCATGTTGGGGGATGATGTGAATGTTGTATTTGTCAATGGTTTGCAAATACAATCTTCAAGTCGAGCCAAGTTTATATCGGCGAAAAGCTTGTAGAATCAAATCCCCATTTCAATTACTGGTCTTTCATAAAGTTATTAGCTACAGCAAAGTCTCACACCGTCAAAACAGTTGGATGACTCGGATATGTTTTCCAAGATTGCAAGGGAACATCAATTTCAAACGTTTTACCAGATGATTTTTTTCCAAAATTGAACAAAAAGGAAAAGGAGTGGGTTGATAAAGGTAAAATAGAAGGATTGCACCTTATTCATCTACTTATGCTCGATGTGGCTTCAATAGATGAATATTTGATGGATAATATCGACGTTCGTATCAAGTTGGAATTAGCCCCAAATGCGTGGTTCATTAATTCCACCACACAGGCCGAAGAGTTTCGATTTCTTCTAGAAGAAGCCAGGCTCCATATTGATAAAATCATCCCATGCCCCCCGGCTGTACTCACCCTTCATCAAGCGCTTTCAAATCCCAACAGTACGGTGGAAACTGTCTTTAATAAAACACTTTACAGGACATACGCGCTAGCCCCTAATCAAACGCAGGCAACGTTGGATTTACTTTTTAATAAGGTTATACCAGAAAAGTTATACCTCACTATTGTTAATATGGAAAGTTTCAATGGTGATCTGAATAGGAATCCCATTTATTTTGATCATAATAATCTGAAGCACATGGGGGTCATACTGAATGGTTCCACTCTGTACGACATAAACAGTCAATTCCCCGAAAATTATTCTCATCTTTACTACGAGACATTAAAATCTTTAGGCTTAACTTATGACCACCTAATTCATTATGATTGCTATAGCCATGGTCGGGCTGTCATCGCGTTTAATTTCAAACCTGAAATGGCGTTGATGGATCTGCATGAAGTTGAGAAAAATGGGGATTTGAGAGTCCATTTAACGTTTGATAGGCAAGTCAACGAGAATAGAATTATTTTATTGTTTGGAGAAACCCAGGGAGTGATAACCACCGATCAAACCCGAAATGTATATTGCGATGTCAGGGCGTAATCAAATAAAAGTTTTCCTACCGCTTTTAAGCGTGCAAATGTTAGGCTCAGATTTTTTCCTCACTAAATACTATGTCTTTATTCACGAAATGTTATTTTGCATGTATGCTTCGTACAATAAAGGAAACTAAGTTGAAATACGTTTTTTATTACCCATATATGTCAATGTAAGTGATTATTACCCATATATGTTAATGTAAGCGAAAGGCCTTAAAGCAAATGGACTGAGAGAGAGAGAGAGAGAGAGAGAGAGAGAGAGAGAGAGAGAGAGAGAGAGAGAGAGAGAGAGAGAGATAACGGTGGGGAAGGCGTGTGAACTCGATTGCCTCATGTTGGCACACAAGTGTGTGCGTCTCTTAGAATTAAAAAAAAAATGCACAGAGAGATGGGTACTTTTCCATAGGCTTAAATGGAAAGGAATGTGGTCAAGGGGGAGGAGAGCCTCGTCTGCATACAAATACGTGTTTTATAATAATAAAAAAAAAAAAAAACTGCGTGCTCGGTAGGAACAATGTCACTATCTAGGGGCATGGGTCATCCAAATAGAGAACTCCATGCCTGTCGGTGACCAAAAACACAGAAAAAGCCCCCCTAGGGGGCGGGGGAGGGAGGGAGGGGGAAAGAACGGTACGTCATTCGGATAGACAACTCCAAGCCTGCCGGTGACCATAGACACAGAAAACGCCCCCTGGGGGGTGGGGGGTGGGGGGGGGCGGGTTGTTAGTAGCCTGGGGGGTGTTGTTTGTAAACATAACCTTACGTTTAAATCCCCAAATGGAAGTGAGCAAACGGGACTGAACAATCCTGACAATGGCCTCAAAAAGTCCTCCGGAAAAAGTGAGTAGTGATTCTGACTGAGTCTTCCTGAAAAAGTGAGTGATTCTGACATTAGCCCAAATAAGTGAGCAGCTGAAGCATATTTCCTACTACTGACAATTTCAGCAATTTAAGGATTTGAGTTATTGTATTAATAAATCACGATATTCTATTGGAAAATACATGAAAGCCTGAGCTATAGAATTTCAATGTTGATATAAGAAAAGCGAGAAACCAATTCTTCTCACATTACACAAAGAGTTGGCACTTTATTACAATTAACTGCGAGTGAACAACTCATAAGAATAAGTGAAAGTTTTAGTTTCATTTACTGTACATAGTTCGATTTCTGCAAGTCCTGCTTGGTTGGCCGTTATTTTTCTAATCACATCCACATACTAAAATTTCGATGCCAATTGACTGGAAGGAATATTTTACTAAAGGGATTAAATATCACTTGCAAGGTTAGTGAATTCGCTGGTATCAATCCACTTAAAGTAGACCTACTGTATTTTCCGGAAATGTATAATATAGCAAGAAATGAACAGTAATTATATAATACCCATGAGATAGTTAAGCTGTGAATGTGTCATGAGACAAGTATTGTACTGCATATTGTTGGCATTTCTATTCATTTTGAAAATCAATTAAAATTTTCCCTTCCACAATACATTAAATTTCAATTAATATTGGTAATAAAACTTGAATGAACATGTGACCTTAGACATGGTACAGGTAAACATAACCGACAACATATAACTGATATTAATTGTCGTCTAAAAATATTGACTGTTCTAAAGTACTTGAAAACCCTCAACTATTGCTTGTGTTTAGTTTAGCATCTATATCATAGTTTATCATAATCTCTCAACTTTTTTCTTTGAGATACATAAATATTTACCTTAATAGTTTACTAATGTATGGCAGGCTAGTTAATATAATGCCTTCAGCAAAAGAAAAGTTTTCAAATGATTTTTTCCATAGAATTCTCGCGAAAAAAGAACAACTGGAAAAGCTAATAAAGATATCAATTCTTTTTCCAATACTTTTTCCCGGGGATTTCTTCTTCTGGAATTTCTATGATTTGGAAGTATCCCGAGAGAAAGCCGTCGATCTCCTATTAATTCTATTGGATTTCCTTCTCTCTCTCCCAAGCTGTTCACTTCCGCTCATGTGTAAGGCAAAGTTATTAGAAAAATAGAACTGGTGATTGCCAAATTCCATTCTTGAAGGGATAACCATATCTTCGATATTCTTTATTAGGTTTCCAATGGATGTTTTCCTAATGGACAATTACGATTGATTGATTTAAAGTTTTCAGGCATCCTAACATCTATGCCAATTACGAACACTTCACTTTATAAATTCCAGTAAAAATAAACAGTAATCGATTACCTTTGTTATATATTAACAAAGGATGAATGCCCATGGTCCCAATAAAGGTTTAATTTTATACAGTTACTGAATGAGAAAGGAAAAAACGGATATATTACTTTTTTATGTCTTCAGTGTCCGCAGAAAAAATCAGAACAGTTTTATTTTTTCACAGTGGATCCTAGAATACTTGCGATTCCTAGAATTTTGTGTAGAGATACTTATTTCCGTGTACGTCAATGCTTTTGAATTTGTTCGAATCCCAAGAAAAAATGTCATAAGTTTTATTTACTCATCAATGCAGAAAACATTATAGATATATCCTAAGACTTTGACAAATGTACATACTGTATTATTTTCTTCTGACAGCAGAGAAAGTTACATTTGCTATGAAATCGGGATACAGTGAACGTGTCTTAATGGTCAGGATATTCCGGGCCTTGTGTGTGTGGAAAGAAACCTACAAAATTTTATGCACGTGGAATCGTATTATTTCTTTTAATCTCTTGAAAAAAAAATGCCACATACCTTTTGATAAGAGCCAAAGAAACATTACAATGAAAAGGTATCTCTAAGGCAATGCCTTGAATCTTCATATCAATGTTTCATTTAAAGATAGAAACTCTACCGGGTTCTCGATTTATACATATTTGGAGTACATGGATCCTTTTATATCAGTAATATACCGAACCTAAAGTTTCATCTACCTTAAGTAAAAGCAAGCCAAAATATAGCCATAAAATAGCAAAGTTAAGAAATACAGTCAGTGTTGGACAAGAAATCCTTACTTCCATCTGTTTATATTTTTTTAGAATTCAAGGCAGTTAATTGCAACAGGGAGCCATACGTTGCGACGATAGAAAAAATCTGCTAACCCGATTTACATCTACAAAAGCATGTTACACATTCATAGAGAAACTTTTAATGGTACATCAGTTTAGTGTTATATACGTAAAAATATTTTTTCTCTTTAAATTCATGGAAAAATTTACATTGTCTGAAATATCCATCAAAGATATTGGTCCTCCCGCTGGATTATCCTGTTCAACGACAAAGAGCTTATGGTTTTCTCAATATCTTTCTCCTTTCAACTAGAGTCAATAGAAGGATAAAGCATAGAATAAGCAATTTTCTTCTTTGAGAGAGAGAGAGAGAGAGAGAGAGAGAGAGAGAGAGAGAGAGAGAGAGAGAGAGAGAGAGAGAGATGGCCAAAACTCCTTCGACATTAATTGTAGGCTAGTTGTTTCAGCTCATAAATTGAGACAAAAAAAAATAAATAAATAAATAAACAGAATCAGACTCGGGTATTTTCTAGACTAATATCTCTCACCTAAAGATTCTCTCATTCATCTAAAGTATTCTTTTGTATATTTCTACTTTTCCATTTTAGCTTTATGTTTATTGTGTGTCATATAAATGTTAAATTTTTTGTTCGGCTGCACTTTTCCATTCTCAGATTTGTTTTTATTTGGCTATTCTTTAATTAACGAAAAACAATTTTAATTTTTTAACATTGTTTGATTTATTGAATGATCAGTGAGAATAGGTAAACATTTTTAGAAAGTTAGAATCTCAATAAAATGTCTCATCCTAAAAGATATGCTGGAATAAAGGTGTCAGCCCCACCTCAGAAACATAATGACTAATTTGAAGAGCAAAATTTTAAGAACAAAGATAAAAGTTACAAAAGCAAAAACGACAACCATTAAAGCATTTTCCTTCACATTTCTAAGGTGCCAATAAAATATGACATTTTATACCTCAGTTTACATAAATGTTTCGTCGTTGTTCTAATTTTTCATGATGTGATGCAAGTGTCGAATTCTTGAATAGCTTTTGATTCAGAAAAGGATGGCTAATTTAGCCGGATTTTGTAAACAAAATTATATAACCTTCTGAAAACGAGAGAGAAAGAAGATAGTTTTTATCTGGTTCAAACAATGGATTTGTTTACTCCTGAAACAAACAACGCAAGAATAGTTATCATCCTCAAAACCTAGGCTACATATTGTTTACATTTTTTTTTTTAACATTTAAACTATTGCAAAATTCATCAACAACGATTGTACTATACTTTATATTTTAGTTATTAAAAGTGTTATTTGAACTATATCTATTTTCATTTTTAAATTATAGATATGAATGTTTATGTCACGACCTTTGTCGGGTCGTGGTGCAAGTTCTTATTGCTTGACTAGGGAGGACAGTGATGGTAATAATATCTTTCATAAAATTGGCCAGTGGTAATGAAAACACTTCGGAGAACTTAACAATATTTATCAACAACAATTTCTTGAAAAGCCAGCCTTGTGACTACCTAAAAATTTAACAACTTAACGCTAAACAAATAACAATTAATGATTAACAAATAACTACATGTAAGTTTTAATCAATTAATAATTAACAATTAACACTTAACCATTAATAACAAAATTCCCAAACAGGAAACAACATACTCTCAACGAGAGAGAGACAAATGATAATTAAGCACCCAATGGGTAAGTAACAACATTCCCCGACGGGAGACAACACACTCTCAACTAGAAAGTGTTAAATATTTTAATTAATTACACACTAAACAAAAACACTAAATACCTAAAAAGTCTCACACTCCTTGAAGCTGGAGAAAAACAACACCCACTGCTCCAAACAAAGTAGTGGCCCCAACGGCACACTGCTACTGTAGAGAGTACAGCTCCGTAGGATCCCTCATAAAAGGAAGGAAATGGAGTCCAGTCTAACAAAAAATATTGATGGCTCCTACCTGGCAGCTGTCTCCCTACATAACTCCATGAACTCCAAGACTCCTGCAGCTAACCCTGGCGAGGATGCGTCGACAGGGGGCGTCTCTCCCGAGCCCACCTCAAACCCGGGATTTCAGCGTCGGCACTACGGACTGCAGAAGAGAACACTCAGGAACTAAAAAACACCGCAGGTGGCAGAAATGCACCTACAAAAAGCCGCCAACAATGGGTGGCACAATCCTCAAAAGGCTAAATGGTGAGCAGCTGCAGTATGTCCTAGAAACCTTGGACATACTGTGTACTTTAGCGAACGAGTTGAACGCACTGGTAAACACTGGTGTCTCTTTCCATCCAAGGACTCGGAAAATACAGAAAAGTAAACAAAGCATTAAACTAGACACTTATAAATTGTAAAATGAGCTGGGAGGTGGTTAAACCAGCATTTCAACAGAAAAAAAAAATTTAAATTTACAAATATAGCCTTCTAAACTTAAATTTTTACACTAATTTTACATAAACAAATAAATGTAGAAACAAGGCTGATAAAAATCAAATAAAAAATTA
>NC_090726.1:72846422-72851422 GCF_036898095.1 Palaemon carinicauda | reverse complement strand
GATTATGTGCTTCATAAGCTGAGGCAGCACTCATTCTAGTGCCAGTATTGCAACATCCAGCTAGGAAACCTCTGACTGATAGTTGTGACAGCTATTGGAGAGTATACCAAAGCTGAATCAGGGAAAATAGTAGGGGGCGATATAGTCCACTTAATTATCCATACAGTCTTCGGTGGTTCAAACACAAAATACATTTTAAAACCAGGCAAAGGAAATACAGAAAACCAACCATACATGGCATCCTCCATGAAATTTGGATCATTCATCAAGGACAACATTCTTTTCTTACATGTATGAAGTGGGGCTAGTACTGCCACTGCCTTCTTCAGCCAAGGAAAACTGAAGCTCACAAGCCTGTAGGAAAACATAAAACACTCCATGATCTTGTTGCTATGTTTAAAGAACAGTCTGCTGATTAATTGATTGATTTGAAGTTCTCTGGCATCCTGACATCGAAGATCATTGACGCCGATATAGTTTACTATAAATAAAGATTAAAAGAATATTCAATTAAAAACCAGAGAAGTAATTATGTTATAAAAGTTAAATAGCATTAGGAAGACCTGCTTCTGATATAAATCTAAAAATTCCACTAGAAGTTAATATGATATAAAAGTTGAATAGCATTAAGAAGACCTGCTTCGGATATAAATTTAAAAATGCCACTGGCATTGTACGACACATCATGTCCAAGGATCTTGGCAACGATGAACCTACCATCTTCACCACGAGCCTCAAACTGATATCTATTCCTTTCAGTGCTATGACTGGGGCATTCAGTCAACAAATGCCTCATTGTTGAGGGTATCAAACAGTCGTCGCAATATGGTTGGTGTTGGCCAGCCAGCAAAAACTCGTGTGTCATCCGGGTGTGACCAATGCGGAGATGACAAAAGAGTAGTCTCCTATTTTGGGGGCATCCCATTATACCTCCAAGGGGATATACCAATCGTGATTTCTTTCATCTTATTTTCACTTTAACTATCCCTATGCTGTTGCCAATTGTTATGAATACAATTCCGAATTGCTGGTAAAAAATCATCACAAAGAATGGGAGACTTTCTTGGTAGCAGCTTGGCTGCAGCACTCTTTGCCAGTGAATCTGCCTCTTCATTTCCAGACACACCTACGTGTGCTGGAACCAAGCAAAATCGAACTGTTATACCTTTTAGGCCAATAATTAAAAGCCACTGTAAAATCTTTAAAACTAAAGGGTTACTAGAATTAAAACCTTCTAAAGCTTTAAGGACACTTCTTGAATCACTATAAATGGTAAAATTACCCTCCTCTTTTAACGTTATTTTCTCAATAGCGGTTAGTATGCCATATAATTCAGCAGTAAATATGGAAGATATTGGAGGAAGTACACCTCTACAGTTAAAAGAACTACTATATACTCCAAATCCAATGGCAGCATCGGATTTGGAGCCATCGGTATATATAAAAGTTGATTCCCTATGTTCCTCAACATGTTCCATAAAAAGAGACCTAGCTTCTAATTCAGTCATGTTTTTTAACACCAACAAAATACTTACAGAAAGATATCTCTGGTAATTTCCACGGAGGGGTTGATGGTATCTTAAATGGAAGCACCGTACCTCTAATTTTATCAAGACTGTTTAATAATTGTTTCACTCGAAAGCCATAAGGTTGAAGAGATTGTGGGTGCGACTCGAAGTATGTTGAGTTCCTTACAAAGAATGCAGTCTGAAAAGCTAAAGAGTTGTAACCTATACCAATACCGGATAATGGAAGACATGCGGTAATGGTCTAGAGGTAACTTTTCAGAACCCGTTAAGATTGCTATAGTAGGAAAGGCATTCCTTTTTCCAGTTATACAGGACTAATAAATGTAGTTTCCTTTGTTATTCAAGATACCATTGTTTTGCCCAATCACTGAATAAAATAAAATTGGTTTTGGTTCCTTTTCCTCTAACAGATGAAGCTACAGGATTTTATTTCTTACCTACATATCACCTGCGGAAATGGTTGAAAAATTACTTGCCACCTGCGCAATATGGATGAAATGTCGTACAAATGACTAAAGATAAAGACCCTGCTGCTTTAGATATTGTTTGATGCTAATGCTTCAAAGATTACCAACCTGCAGGTATAGAAAGGCAGGCTTAAGATGTTTTGTTATCCGTGTTTCTTGCAAGATGTCGCGTTCAAATACCGAAATCATTATTAATGAAGATGACTGCATTGATTATATTTATGCCACATTATAAACCATCCTAACACGAGAGAAAAAGGCAGAACTCATGGAATAGAATAAATAGAATAGGACAGAATATTAGTTCACTACCTAGTTGCTATCTTAATAATATTCTACAAAATAACCCGACTGGATTTCATGATCTTCCTATAAAAACCAAATAGCTTGTTATGGTATACACAGTGAGAAAACTGACACTATCATGGAAACGAATGCTTCTAATTATGTTGCAAGATATCATTTAGCATTCACTACGATTGATAACTTCAAATTTTACAATACTTCATAAAGGCTAAAATCACTGGATACAACACCACTTGTACTCATTGCACAGCATCTGCAACGATTACAATGCTTTCAAAATGCTTAAAGGTACGGTTAGGTGCAAGTGTGGTAACCCTTTCAGTGAACATTCACTGTCTGTCTTAAGCCAGAATAAAGGAGGAAGTTCAACCTTGGGGGACGACTTTTGAAACTACAAAAGGAAACAGAGACTATGAAAAAAAAAAAATGAAAACCAATGCTTCTAATTATGTTGCAAGAATTATTATGGCAATGACTACGATTGATAACTTCAAATTTTGGATACATGGTTAGGTGCAAGTGTGTGGTAACCCTGCCAGGGAGCATTCACTGGCTGCCTTAAGCTAGAATAAAGGAGGAAGGCCATCCCTTGGAGACGATTTTTGAAACTACAAAATGAAGACTATGAAAAATATATTGCAAACATTTTCACAACTCTGGCACCAAAATGTCGAAATATATCATAAAATTTAATCGATGAAATCTTATAAAAATTTATATGTAAATTATTTCATGTAAGGACATCTTTTTCTCTAGAATGAGTCTCAAGCAACATCTTAAAAAAAAAAAAAAAGTTATTGTCCGATTACTTTTTCAATATGGCTGGCAATCCGGGGCATCAGAGAGTACAAAATTAATATAGTATTAAGTATCCTATCATGAAGACAATAAAGTAAAATTTTGGTGGTCTCCCACCCAGCCATTTTTTCATTATTTTTTTTTCTCATTAGTTTTCTTGTTTCATTTCGTTCTGGTGTTATTATCTCCCACAAAAGTGTCGTTTTGCGATTAACACCACCCTACGTAGCCCAACAGTAATGTGGGTTCCCCGGGTGAGAATCAGGGTTTTGGGTGATATGAACCCGAATCTAACAATTTACGGAAAATGATAATAGCAGACTATAAAATAATCCAAAAAAAAAAAAAAAAAAAAAAATCCTGCAAAAATAGGAGTGAAACAACATCTACCAAGTAATTGCGGTAGAGGTACCTCGGTTGAGCACCATTTTCTCTTGTGTACTATTTTTTCCTAACCACCGTTTTCTAAATCTTTGACATGGCCATGGTCTGATGACAGGGATTGTAATTTGCTGCCCTTCTAATGGGCTTTGCTCAAACATCGATCACTTCGCTCATGAAATAACCATCATATCATTGTTCCTCTGTTCTGGCAAACAGAATAAGGATGTGCATCACATGACAACCGCGTGATCACTATAAGAGTATCATAATTACCTTTAATCAATATCACATCCCTCAAATACTCTATGCTCAGCTGTAGCTTGCTTTGCTGGCAAAATAAACATAATATCACTGCTCCTCTGTTCTGGCAAAAGGTACATGAATGTGCTGCGCACACCAGCCACATAAATCACTATTGAAGGTACCATATGTTTTAGCATTATCAGTGTTACCTAAATTGTGTTGCCTTATTAGGTAGAGTCTGATGTTTCTAGTTAAGGGTAGCAATAGCATTGGAATGACCGGGGCTGGGAGAAGGCCTAATAATACTGCAAGTGTTTCAGACTTATAAAATTTGGTGTGATAAATTAACATATTTGGAACCCTTAATATCTCTTTGAAGAACACCTAGGTTATGTAAAATCCTAAAAGTTTCAGAATTATTTCGTTTAACTGGGTCAGTCTGCAACCATCACCACTGTCGATCACGAGCTCACAACTGAAATGAAGAATTTAGGATTTTTTTCTCTTTTTTTCATAAAATGAACCGATGAAGTGGATTTATAATAACTTTCATGAACACTTAGTAAAACTATTGATTAATATATATTTAGAATCAGATTGCGCAATGTGCGAGGAGGCTTAGTCATAGCGATGGGTAAAGTGCAAAGCCACCAAAAACCATTATAGCTACCGTATTCTCACTGGAGCACAGTGCTCAGTGAGGGGACCTACTACGTGTGTAGATGAAAAATGTCTCAGTGCATAATGGGGAGAAGCCAAGTACAGCGGTAAAGTGCAAAGCATGCATAAACAGGTCCTCGAAACAAACATGATGAAATCTAGACATTGTGACATGAGAAACATCAACAAACAACTTAGAAATATGTCGTACTTAGCAAAATTTGATTATAAATTTTTTGAAGTTACCCAGAAAATGTAGCATGAAGAAATGTTTTGTTTTTACGTGTTTTATTAGGAAAAAAATACATAAATTTGAATATAAAAAATCGGTGGGAGACTACCAAAACTAACCCTTGCAAGGTTCTTTTGGAAATCTTTCTAACTCAGTAAAGACTGAGAAAAAAAAAAGGGTAAAAGAAGCACTATTGATGATTCTATGAAAATGATCTGTTTTTAGCTAACAGACTTTATATTTAATTATATGGATGAGTATATCTAAATATTAGCTGCTATAATTGCAGGTGCTTTATTTATTTTGCTGAACTGCAAGATGAATATACCCAAACGAAAAAGGCAATTCTATTTAGAAAAAGATTACCTTGATATCAAAATT
>NC_090726.1:72801422-72841422 GCF_036898095.1 Palaemon carinicauda | reverse complement strand
ATGTATATATATATATATATATATATATATATATATATATATATATATATATATATATATACATATGTATATATGTATTATATATATATATATATATATATATATATATATATATATATATATATATATATATATATATATATATATACATATATATGCATATATAATATATATATACATACATAATATATATATATATATATATATATATATATATATATATATATATATATATATATATAAAACCTGCTTCAACTCATGAAGTGACGTTTCGTCCTTCCCTCTTCGCTCATTCCTCCAATTGTTACTAATCTAGTAGGACATATTTGATTAAAACTTTGTAGTGCCCCAGTAGTCTGAGAAATGACCCACGTTGTTTCTTGGTCTTGATGCTTTTTAGATTTTCATCAGCTTTTTTACTTCGATGTATATTTTATTACAGCTGACTTTATATTCTGGTCCAAGGTGCCGGAAGCTCGGCTGTGCTCTGTGACGTCACCTGGAGAATTCCCAGTGTTTATTTAACAGGTGTCCTTTACGATCAACCTTATTATTCATTACCTGTCTCTGGATTCCGAACATTAAAAATATGAAAGTAGGCTAATAATAATGTCCCTATGACTATATTCCCAAAATACATATTACGATAGGGAATATGATAGCAATGAGAACAACATTTCACATATGACAAGCTTTTTGCTGAACATTTCAATGAAATTCTTACTACAATTTTTTTTTTTTCTCTCTCTCTCTCTCTCTCTCTCTCTCTCTCTCTCTCTCTCTCTCTCTCTCTCTCTCTCTCTCTCTCTCTCTCTCTCTCGTTTCAATGATATAAATGTTCAATATTACTGAAATATTTATTGTTTATTTTTAGACACCTCTGGTATGAAATTTTTCCTTCCTAGAGTTTAACTTTTTATTCTAAAATGAAGCCTACGTCTAATAAAACAACTCATTACCTCCTCCGAACATTAATATTGATGTCCTTGACATCTGTTTCAGAGCATCACCACGGAAAACTTTGAATAAATTTTCCATTTCTAGTAGATTTTCTCTAAAATGATTAGACGTCTTCTATAACAATTTTCTTTTCACATATGATATCCAGTCATCACCTGTTTCATTTATATCAGCTGAGCTTAATGATGTATACGTATTTCTAAATTTAAGAGGCGCGAAGCCTCCCAAATAACTTAAGGCCTCATTTCCTATCAATGATTCAGGTTCTATGTATATTATTTTTTCTACTTGGTATTCATTAGTCTAAGTCTCA
This sequence comes from Palaemon carinicauda, assembly GCF_036898095.1. Taxonomy (NCBI): domain Eukaryota; kingdom Metazoa; phylum Arthropoda; class Malacostraca; order Decapoda; family Palaemonidae; genus Palaemon; species Palaemon carinicauda. The sequence continues at coordinate 72,840,149 of NC_090726.1, read as the reverse complement.
TTGTTAACAGGCAGAATGTGCTTCATGAGACAAGCAGAGATACATAAATTGGAGTCTACATCATTGAGAACAACATTTGAGCTTTGAGATGGGCCAATTACATTTAAGCACTTTTTAGTGACAAAGGATGTAAAGTAGCTTTATCATTATTACAAACATCAAGACCCCGACTGGTTATCTATTGTCTCTACCAACTATGAATAACCGTAGTCTGAATTTAAATTCCAAAAGTGGCGGATGACCATGGCAATGACCCATTAGCCTTATAAAGAGAGGAGAGGTTCGATTGTGTCTTACCATAACCATCTTATCAACAACAACTGTAATTCATACAGTCCATGCAACCTGTTATTCGATAATCCTTCTCCTGGAAAGGAAACATTTGGCCTTTCACTTTAGCATTAGTAGGAAAATCAATAATTTGATCAAGTATTTCGACTTGATGTCGACTATTCGAGAAAGCATCTCTACCTTTCTTTAACATGTTGTATACCTTTCTTTAACTTATTGTATTGCATGCACGAGTTATTGAACTCAAACCAACTATCAATCAGAGATATATGATCAGATGTTTCATTACAAAACTGACTTTTCAATAAGCCTTTGCCACTACAAGATTTCATTGAATTAGCCACTTAAGGAGGGAGTAACTGCTGTTTTCACACATTGTCGTTTATAACCTTTTACGTTTAGATGATTCATTAATTTTGTTAGGTAATTTGAGATAATTTACTGATAAAGATAAAATTTTTCATATAGGTTTTGACGTAAACATTCTGTCTCTAATCGGAAAAGTATAGTATATTATATTATTCAGAATTTAATTGATTAGAAGGGGTGGATCTGCCAAGACAAAAACTTTTGAAAAATCTCGAAGCAACCAAATATATTTAATATAATCTAGAGCTTAGATGATAGTATTCATACACACGATTATTTGTTTGTTAGTAAAAACCTCACAGTTTCTCTCTCTCTCTCTCTCTCTCTCTCTCTCTCTCTCTCTCTCTCTCTCTCTCTCTCTCTCTCTCTCTCTCTCTCTCTCTCTCTCTCTCTCTCTGATCTTCAGAGTCATTCTTCCAAACGTAGATAAAGATGGACTAATATAATTGTCATAATCATATAGTCTCGCAAATATCTAAGTGAGCATACTCATATGTTTTATTACTTCACCAAAATGTTACATGTAAGATATGCCTAGTAAACCAAACTAAAGTCACGAGATATTAGTGACAGGCTTACCTGAATCAAAAGTAACATTATTATAAAGATTTTGTGTCGGTATGTAATCTTCTTTTAGATATCGAGCAGTCTTATGGCAGTAATTGAGCAATTCGTGAGTAAGAGTTCTTGCAAAATCATTAAGTTAAAAAGGTGATGCACAAATTGGTGCAAATTTGGCATTAATACCATCATCTCTTTCATATATTCACCCACTTTTTACATGGTTCTGCATCTTTTGGGAAAGGGTAAAATCTAATTTTTTTCACCACCTACAGATAATTGGTCTTATAAAGATTAAAGAACCCATATATGGTATATATATCAGTGGTGAGTTTCTCCTTGCAAATGAAAACATAATGTCTGTAAAATAACGCATCATATTTCCCACATATGTGTAGCTTGGCTGAACTCTCCAGGTGACGCCATGCAAGTGAACGTCAAAAACGTGACCTATTGGTAATTCAGCTTATCTTATCCCATCTTGCTCTAGTCATTCAACTTAACAATATCCGATCCAGCACTTTGAATGTCAAATAGTCGATCTTGGTTCCCCCAATTTCTGAATAGGTCATCGATGCATCATCGACAAAACGATCATATCATAAGAGTGGCCTAGGGAAGAACTCTTTGCAATTTGTCAGATTAAGTCAACGACTTCCACATTACAATAGTAAAATTAGCATTAATTCTGCCACATTTTTTGCTAGCTGCAGAATGAGTAAAACACATACACAGCTCTTAACTACGGCCCTCGCCATAAGCATGTAGGTGGTGATGGTAGTCGAAAGGTTGCTGTGTGTCAGAGATCAATCTCAATATCCATTGCATCTGCAGTCGACGAATGCCAGAAATAAACCTCAATATCCACCATTGCCTACTAGTGACTCACAGTTGACAAGTACTTACACCGCTCGTAACAGGTTTACTTTTATGTATTTTTTTCTTATTTCCCACAAAAAATTCCAATTCCAATTAGTCGATACTTTTTTTTTTTTTTTTTTTTTTTTTTGTTAATGTAATTTCAAGCAGTTTGATTTGAAAATTTTACTTAACCTAGCCATTGTTTTATTTATTTATTTTTTTTCAATCTTTCATTATACTCAAATTCTAAAGATCCTGTATTAGAGATCATAGTTCCTAAATAATTAAATGATTTCACCTCATTAATACTATTTTTCCTTCTCATGATATTTCATCTTACATTGCATATTCCGTTCTCATCATCTCGGTCTTTCTTCTATTAATCTTGAGTCCAAACTCAGGGATATTTTACGCATTCTGGTAAGCAAGCTTTACAAGTCCTGTGGTGTTCTTTTAAGAAGGACAACGTCACCAGCATACTTTAGGTCAGCTAATTTTCTGTTACCTATCCAGTCCAGTCCTTCTTCACCATCCCTAACTATTCTATGTATAACAAAATCCACGAGGAGGATAAAAAATCTATGAAAAAAGGTCACAAAACCAATGAGAAAAATTCAAAATTCATCAGGAGGTTTCAAAATCCATAATGTATGAAAATCAATGAGAAGGATTCAAAATCCATGAGCATATATATCTATATCTACATCTATATCTATCTATCTTTCTATCTATCTATATATCTATCTATCTATCTATCTATATATCTATCTATCTATCTATCTATCTATCTATCTATATATATATATATACATGTATATACATATATATACATATATTTACATATATATACATACATATACATATATATAGTTTATATATATATATATATATATATATATATATATGTATATATATATATATATATATATATATATATATATATATATATACATATATATATATATATATATATATATATATATATATATATATATATATATATATACATACATATATATATATATATATATATATATATATATATATATATATATATATATATATATATATACATATATAGAATGTCACAGACGTCTTCTCAAAAGTTTAGGATGAACCCAAGAATGTCAAGGGCTACAGCATACAATACACACACGACGAGTGATAACGTATAAGATATGAAAAATATCCAGAAGATCTTGTTCTAGAATATAAAGACGTCTTTGAATTACAAACATTTATTTATGTAAAAATAAACCTTTCTCCAAGGTTCAGTAACATATGAATTAATTCAATCTACATAAAACTAATCTCCTTACATAGGGAAAAGTTTTGGGTTATTAACTAACAACTTTTCACATATATAATAACCATTATCATGTTATACATGATAAAAATACAATGATTTCATTAAAATATGAAATGTATCTTTATATTATAAATTTCAAATGTTAAAAAGTGGATAAACAATAAAAAGCATATCACTAAAAACCTTTCTGAAAAGAACTTAAAAGTATCTTTCTCTGAACAGGTATCAATATTCACAAATAATTTTTAACCTATGCGTCCTTTTTTGGCTGGGTCTAATTCTATCTTTAAGGAAATGACTAAATAATTCATCAAATGAAAAGATGGCTTTCGATAAGTCTGATTGGACTTCTTAATAGCTTGACATAGAGCACAAGTACAATTAAACTAAGCCACATCTTGCCAAACCTCTGGCATATATATATATATATATATATATATATATATATATATATATATATATATATATATATATATATATATATATATATATATATATATATATATATATATATGTGTGTGTGTGTGTGTGTATATATATATATATATATATATATATATATATATATATATATATATATATATATATATATGTATGTATATATATATACCCTTTTTTTTGCATAACCCACTGGATTACTCACTCCAAAATCCCCCGTCATGGGTTGTTCCTCAACGCGACTGAGAAAATCACCATTATGATTTTCAAAGATAACAACCTTGACAATAGCATGGTAAGATTTACGATCTACAATTAACTATGGACCAGACGCAGGATATAGTATTTATTGAATCACAAACTACCTAGTTATTTCTGACATATGGCTGGAATCAAAGAAATCTGTATTAAATAGATTGAACAGAAATGTCTCAGACAAGTTAACATCATCATCAGCAGGGACATTACAAACCAAGGTATTTTCAAAAGACAGGTAATTGGAATTCTCAATAGGAGATTCATGACAAACTAACATATCCACTAAAGAGTATGAAACAAAAGTAAGAGGACAGGACATCATTAGACTAAATGTCTTCCTGAGACAGGTTGGTAGAACAGCTGACAGTAGAAACAGTCTCATGAGCCAACATATCATTACCAGACTTGGTGGTGGATTAGTCAACAGTTGCATAAGTATAATGAACTTCACGAGATATGTCAGTAGAACTATTATCAGTGGATACAGCACAACATAGCAACTTGTCCTCATAAGCCAGTAGAACAAACAACAGTGGAAATATTATAACAAACCAACACTTCATTATGAGATGTGTAGTTAGAAATTTGAGTGTTCTGATGATTTTCATTGCTTGAAGAAAACTAAGTAGACAAATCAGGACTGAGAACCTCCAACTCCAGATCAAGATTTTGCTCTTCAACCATCTTTGCTTGGACATCAACTTTCTTATCTAGAAAATCATTACTAATTACTAAGCTTAAATGGAATGTTATCAATAAGCAACTCAGAAAGCCCCAACAACAACAACATGCTCTAACAACCAGTCCTAATTAAGATACATAACATGCAAGGAAACACTAAAATGGCCAATACGAAGCCAACTAATGGGAACTTGCTTCCCAATATACGAATGCTCTGGCACGGGGAAAAATTCACTTAAAACAAGTGATTGGCCACAACCAGTATCACTCATGATACAAACAGGGTATGGTAAATCACCATCAACACTGATAAACACATTTGCAGAATATGGCTGGAAAAAAAAAAAAATTATCAACAAGTCTGGAACAAACACTGGAATTAACAGGCTTCCTGTAAAAAAACATGGCCATCTACCTTTCGGTAGCACACTATAGCAAGACTTTGGTAGAGTAAGAACCGCAGTCTTATCTTCTCTCTTCTTCAACAAGCATTGGGACATTTTCCCCCTATTTTATTACAATAATTACTATTTACATAACTGCTACTAGTTGACATGCTGTTCAAATTGTTGCTTTGAGATTTGGCATGAGAATTAGAACTTGAGCATTTACCTTCAATAATTTTTCCTTGAGTGCTTTTCAGTGTCCCTATAGTCTTTTGGCTTATTGAACCTTTTATCATTAGACCATTACTCCTTGAAAGCCAGTGCACAATCATCAGCACATACGGCTGTTCCATTAAGGGTAGAAAACTTTCTCCCATTGAAATAAACCTCGATATTTTCACTAACACGATTTTAAATTGTTTAACTAGAATAATTTCCCGTAATCTTAAAATCCTTCTGCTGCCTTACACTATTTATCAAACCAATCTGAGTAGTATCTACTGAATGCTACATAAGTTTACTTGTCTTTCTTTATGCAACACCTAATTTTCATTATATAAGGCTGTGGAGTTAGTACAAATTTCTGCAAAATATATTTTTCCAAAATTCATAATAATCAACTTTATTCTTCTCTCAAAACAGACAAAATATCCATCTGAATCCTTCCTTTTACTAAAGGGAGACACCGCCCATTGGAAATACTTGACCTAGATTTATCTGCAATATTAGAACTAGTCTGATTCATTTTTTCTAGTTCTAGCTTCTTTTGAGCATTAATCTCATTCATCTTTATCTGAGCTTGAGCCTCCAACTTTTTTACTCTTTCAGCAGCTTGTAATGGTTAAAGTTTAAACTGAGCATCGAATTGTTCTCTTATAAAATCAGCTCCCCTTTCTCTCTTACCCAGCTTCTACTGCTACCTTTTTTTTATTTATTTATTTATTTTTTTTTTTAACGAGCTTCTATTCTAAATCTTCGAAGTCCTATAACTGATTAATCGGTATCCAATGATTCCTTAAAAATCGCACGTTTATCATCCTCTTTCCTCACTGAATTTTTAACATTAAGCTCAAGATGTTTGGCTAAATTCACTGAATTGGATTTCTTGAGATCATTCAACTTTCCAATTTGCAAGCAATTTATGATGAATCTCTGAATTTAAAATAAAATAACAATACCTGTCAGGTCCCCAATTATTTTATAGTTAGGTATTACAAAACGTTGATTAATGTAAAATCTATTTCATTGCTATATTCCCTCAATAATAGATTTAGTATGAAAAATAGCAAAACGGTAACATCAAAAGAAATTACTAGCTAGCATACATAACAATAACTATTTTTAAAATAAAGATAATATTTAAAATATTTTACAAGATTCACTATATACTCATAGCTCACCTGTGAATAGTAATTTACAGAGATTCGTTGTATTTCAATACACCCTTGTGTTTCTATGTCTCAACAATTTTGTGATTCAGATGGAGGCCGTATCGGCGACTGCCAAAGATCAACCAACAAAATTCCAGAACGCAGTTTCAGTGTATAAGATAATAATCAGGAACACAGCTTTTGATAGCATTCGATCTTCCAAGGATTTCTTGTCTCTCTTAGAATCTGAGCAGTATTTGAAATGAAATATAAATGCAGGATAACTGCAGGTATCACAAAACATGTTCGACGATAGCTTTTCGAAAGGTAATAGTTCGAATTATAAATTGTGTGAAAAACATATCTATAAACAGTCGATCGAAAATACTCATGTTATAATCACTACATTTTGTTCTAGTGATGAGAATAAAAAAATAGCATTATAGGATATTAAAAAAAAAGAAACATTAAAATTTACGTGAGTTTACTTTATGAATAAAATAAGATAAAAAGATAATTTTGATTAAGATAATTCTTGCATGACACAAGCATGCCGAGATATTTTTAGGTTGAAAATATCATCCAAGGTCTATAGACATTATCATCATTCAGTCTTTTACTTCTCCGAAATTGAATAGCAAGAAAGATTGTCCCTAGTATGTTCTCGTTATAAATGATATAATGAGGGGACTCTAGTGTGGTTTTTGAGTCTGTCTTCCCTTTATCTAAAACCTTGTAAACGTTTTTGAATATCCCGCATGATTATGCTTATCAGACATAGCTGAACTGGTGGAGCCATCAACCATTACTGTGAGCTTATACATTTTTCAACAAAATGCAGGCATTTCCAGTAGACCTTTGTCCTTACTTTCTTTTCCTACCCATATAGAAATCAATCCATTTTTAGTATGGCTCTGACTTTCTTCCTTGGAACAAATTCAGCCATTTCTTTTTACGAAAAGTGCATCCTCTGAACTTAGAAAAAAATAAATCTTACTGAGTTTTTTAGAATACCACCATAGATATCAACAAAGTATTAATTAGTAATTAAAGTGCTATCGAACAACTGTTTTTGAAGAATCGTTTGTAGAATGTTGGTTCAAACAATTACTGAATCGAACAAGCGGTTTTTGAAGAATTATTTTTGAACAATTGATTTCGAATAAATGTTCTCGAAGAATAGTCAATCAACCCTTAGTTGCTGCACAAATGCAGCAGCACGTTTTCTTTTGTATAACCCACCGACTTCTCGAAAGTTCATGATGGCCTCTAAAATATCCGGAGCTATATCATGTAATAGCACACCTGGCGTGTGGCGACATACACCAAGTTATGAGAAATATCCAGAAGCTCTTGTTCTAGAATACAATGGCATCTAAAAGCCACAAATCATTACAGTGTTTTAATCCTATCACTAACATTTGGTATGTGAAAATAAATCTTTTCACAGGTGTTACGTTCTTAAAATCGTTACAGGTTTTTTTAATAAGTAAAATAAATATCAGCAACAGCAAATTGAATATGGGATATGAATATAAAAAGAAACTCACGAAAAAAGACAATACGTTTATTCACAAACTTACAAAGAAAACTAATGTTACTTCTTCGGTTACTTTAACTGACAAATCAAACCAATCAAACACGAACAGAAAAGGGGAACAGTCAGTGAGGTACAAATACTCAAGGAAAAGTTTTCTGCAGCTGGTGAGAAGATGCTGGTACGGAGACTTCAGGCTTGAGACGCTGCAGAAGGGCGACTGAATTTCAGATGAAACTGGGACGTTGACAGGATTCGAAGTCATCACAAAAGGGGTGGCATCATGATGGGACATCAGAGGTCTTCTTCCAAGAATTCGATGATACTGTTGAAGTAAGGCTTGAGAACGTTGCAGGAGGGCGACTGAAGTTCAGATGAAACTGGCACGATGACCGGATTCGAAGACGTCACAAAAGGGTGGCATCAATAAGGGACATCGGAGGTCTTCTTCAAAGGATTCTATGATACTGTTGAACGAAGGCAGGCTACAGGCAGTGTTGGCTACTTCTTGTCATAAACAGGGAGGACTGGCTGCTCCAATTTGTCTCTTCTTTTCGGCCATAACAGGATCTTTTGGATATAGGCTTTTGTTGTCTGAAGGGAAGGCTAGAATTTGCCTTTGTTAGACTTCTGGTGTTCTCTGTTTTACATCTCACTAGTACTTCGATCTTATATGCTTCGGGCATAGTTCCTCTCTTGTCTCATGTCCTGTCCTATTTCCCTTGGACAATTTATTTTTGAAGTTTATATACACATGTATGGGCGGAGTTAATTACAGTGGGCAGTGGTCATCTCCATAGAAGGCGCTCTTTTTAACAATTCTGCATCTCTATTGGCTTCCTCAAAAACGCCCACATCGATCACGCCATGGAAGCTTTTAGAAAAAATTTCTGATGCAATCTGGACCACGTGTTAAGTCGTAACTAAAGAGCAGCGCGTGTCCTTCCATGATGACATATATCCTAAACAAGGATTTCCCTCAGGCTCGGTTTCTCCAAATATGCTAACTCCACTAATTAAGACGATGACATTTTGGTCAAACAGAACAGTTTCCTCGTCATGGCAGGCGCTCTCGGCGAGGATTGGTTAATCCCAAAATGCTGATGAAAATGAAGAGCTGACAGGATTGCCCAAACAGGGCCACAGTCGAATCTCGTCTCGCCTCGCTGCTCACACTGGGAATAGATATTTTTATCTTTTATACATCTCCTTTAAAAATGGATTTTGAGCGAAGCGAAAAATCAATTTTTGGGTGAGGTAGCCATTTCGCCCTCATGGAAGTTCCTTCATAGTAGCTTCCTAGGTTATATTTAACTACAGTGATATATCCCAGAGAATTTTACTTAGGGTTTCCAGAATTCTAACTCCTGGCGCGAATATCCCTGGCTTTCGCCTTTAGGGATATCGCATAATATCAGAGGACACATTTTTGACACGCCACATAGCAATCTACACCCCTAATAGTGTTTACACTTCGAGAGGGGAAAGTGGCAAGAATTGTATGAGGGCCGTTAATAAGGCAACGCTCCTACTCGTAGTATTGTTGAGCGCCAGTATGACGTCACATCCCAGCGCCATCTTGTCATTCTTTGTAGCGTTAGCGAGGTGCTACAGATACAGTACATTTGGGAGGAATTCATTCATCCTATGTAAAAGGAGGGCGAGTCCATCAAGACTACATGGCTACCTCACCCAAAAATAGATTTTTCGCTTCGCTCAAAATCCGTTTTTTGGGCTCAGGCCATGTCGTCCTCATGGAAGTTTACCAGAGCATTAATGTATCTGTGGATTTCCCATTAGTGCCAATAACTGCAAGATAAGTTTTCCTTGGACATCTAGACCTAGAGACACCTGGTGTTACCGTCATACACCCTTCAACTGATCATGGATTGTGTCAGTGCTTCCTGCCCCCTACAGGGAAGAGTCATGAAGACTGTAGGAAAAAACTTGAGGATTGTAAGTTCAAATGAACAATCTACCAAACAAGTTTGTATATTGGTCTCATCATATACATGTAAAACATAGTTTGTATTCTGAAAGGAATAAAGTATGTATTGACTACTGACACCTCCCCTGGTCTACTTGGTGTGTTGTAAGCTAGGTAGACAGATTTTCGTTCATGTAGGAAATTTGTACAAGTTAGTAAAACAATCAGATATATAGAATCAGTCATTACCAGGGACTGATTCTTGGTACAAGAACACATAATTGTGAGGTTTGTTCGCTCCAGAACAGATATAGTATTTGTTCAGAATATATTTTCAAAATAAGAGGATAATGAGTTGCTCTAGCACTTTTATTTATTTAGAATTTTTAGGGCGAAATGAGACGCAAAATTCAGAAATGTATTTATCGATAACCAATAGATAGCAAGGATAAGGTGCATTTTATAATACAATATAAAAAAAAATATTTGTATATATTATGTAAAGCATAATAAAAATAGTAATAACAGAAATAATTGTTTCATCTGAAAAAGAAACGTGAAGACACTTTAAAGGAAATATCGTAATATATCATTATTCCTCATTTCTGTCGTTACAGTTCATAAACGCTTGCGTATTTATACGCATGGCAATTGTGTAAGTCTTTTATGCTTTTTTCACCTTTTTACTTAGAACAGTTCATAGTGACATTACCGAGACACTTCACTAAACATGTCACTCCATAGGAGGAAACCATGTACACCCTTCACTAAAAGTCCCAATTAGTGCAATGTTCTTTGCAGTATTCAAGTGGCAGGTTTTATCACACTACCTGCTGCCACCACAAAATGCTTAATCTCTTGCACTTGTTTTGCGTAGTGCTTGAAGAAAACCCTGGATGATTTCCATCCAGTAGAGGAGCGAAGACTTTCAAAATTCATATTCTGAAAGAAGTTTAGAGACAAAACAATTTTTCTCGGATCATGACCTGCGGGTGTGCTGTCTGGATCCGCTATGCGAATCAAATAGGTGATCTTCGCCCTTAATTGTTTCAAAGTCAATGTTGAACCTAAGGTTTCTCCCCTGAAAAGCTGTCCTCCCCTAAAGTTTAAAGTTTTACGAAGATAGACCTTTAGGCATTCTACTGGACATAGAGATGCATCTTGCTTCAGAGGGCAGATTTATTCTTAGCGAGAAACGTTAGGTCAGGAAAGAGGTTCAGTTCTCCGCAGTCTGTGAACTGAATGTGGCCCTCATCCCTCGAAAGGGCCACTATTTCGCCAACTCTGGCTCCTGAGGCTAGTGCAAATAAGAATATAACTTTTTGATTCAGATCCTTTAGAGAGCAGTCTTCATTGTTCAGGGTTGAGGCTAAAAGAAGAAATTTATCCAAGGACCAAGAAATGGGCCTCGCGGGTGCTGCGGGCCAAAGTCGAGCGCAGGCTTTAGGGATCTTATTGAAGATTTCATTGGAGAAGTCCACCTGGAAGGCATATAGCAAGGGTCTAGTCAAGGCAGACTTACATGTAGAGATCGTGTAGGCTGCTAAACCCTGTTTGTGGAGATGAATAAAGAATGATAAACAGAAATCTATTGAGATTTCTTTTGGTTTCTTTGCCTTGACGAAGACAACCCATTTCTTCCAGGAAGACTCGTATTGTCTTCTAGTAGATTTCGACTTGTATTCTTCTAAAAAGTTGATACTGTCCTTTGAAATCCTGAACCTTTTCTTGACTGTGAAGGTGAGAAAATCATGAGATGAAGGTTCCGGGTTTTCTGTGATGAAGCGGAGATAGTCAACTTCTACACTTGTTGAGTCATAACTGGATCCAGCAACGGAATCAGTTTCTATCGTAGTTCCGTTATGAGGGGGAACAAGATGCTGTTGGGCCACTTGTGAGCCAATATCGCTGCTGTTCCCTGAAAGGATCTTAGGTTGTTGAGGACCTTGAGCAAGAGGTTTGTTTGAGGGAACAGGTAAATCCTGGACCATCTGTTCCTATCTATGGACATCGCATCCACTGCTTCCGCTAGAGGATCCTCGTACGGGGCTACATACCGGTGTAGCTTCTTGTTGTCACTCGTGAAGAGGTCTATATGCAGTCCTGGGACTTTGCGAAAGATGAAGGAGAATAATCTTGCGTCTAGGGACCATTCTGACTCTATGGGGGTGAGCCTGGATAGAGCGTCCGCTGTCACATTGCGGAACCCTCGAAGGTGAACTGCTGATAAGCGCCATCTCTTCTTTTCCGCCAGGCGGAAGATGGCCAACATCACTTGGATGATTTGGGGCGATCTCGAACCTTGTCGATTTAGGCATCTCATTATCATTAGGCTGTCCAGGACCAGCCGGATGTGGATCGAGCAGCAAAGCTTCAGTTTCTTCAGCGATAAAAAAACTGCCATGGCTTCCAGAATGTTGATGTGGAAGGTCTTGAAGAGGGAGGACCAAGTTCCTTGGACTTTCCGTTGGTGAGAGTGTTCTCCCCACCCTTCCTTTGAGGCATCCGTGTGAACGGTGACTGAGGGTGGAGGTGGTTGCAGGGGTACCTTCTTCTTTAGGTACTTGGCCTCCGACCATGGCTTGAGGAGTGATCGCAAACGGGTTGGTACTGGTCTTGTTAGATCTCTTCGAGCATTTGATGCGTATCTTCTCCAGACTCCTGATGCATCTTTTAATTGTGCTCTCAGCACTAGGTCTGTCACTGAGGCAAACTGGAGAGAACCCAGAACACTCTCTTGTTGCCGTCTTGATATTCTGTCAGATCGTAGAAGTCTCTTGACAGATCCCGCTATCTCTCTCCTCTTCTTTGATGGAATGGAGAGGCAGTGTGACTGTAAATTCCAGTGGACGCCCAGCCATTGGAACTTTTGAGCTGGAGATAGTCGAGACTTTTCTAGGTTGATCTTGAATCCTAGATGTTCCAGGAACTGGATCACTTCCTTGGAGGCTTACGTGCATTCTTCTTTGGATGCTGCCCACACCAGCCAGTCGTCCAGGTAGGCAATTACCTGAACCCCCTTTAGGCGTAGTTGACGAATGACAGCATTCGCAAGCTTTGTGAATACCCTTGGGGCTATGTTTAGTCCGGAGGGCATGGCTCTGAAGACGTATTGTCTCTTTTGCAGCTTGAATCCTAGGTAGGAGGAAACTTGTCAATTGATTGGGACATGCCAATATGCGTCCGCCATGTCTATGGAGACTGTGTATGTGTTAAAGAGTAAGCATCCTGAACTTGTGGTTCACTATGAACTTATTGAGTGGTGACAAGTCCAGAATGACTTTGAGTTTTTCCTAGTCCTTCTTCGGAACACAAAACACCCTTCCTTGGAATTTGACGGACTTTGCCCTCCTTATGACTCTCTTGTCTAATAGTTCTTGGACATATCCTTCCAGAATTAGGGTTGAGTGTTGGAAGAATTGAGGGAAAACTGGTAGAGTTGTAATCCAACTCCAACCCAGTCCATTCTTGATTAGGCTGTGGGCCCAGGGATCGAAGGTCCAGCGATCCCGGAAAGAGAAAAGTCTCCCTCCTACCGGAAGCATCTCACTTTGAGTGCTGGTTGGAGGACTTGCCTCCTTGGCCACGTCCACCCTTGTTGCCCCTGCTTCTTGAGGGGCATCTAGAGGAACCCCGAAAGGAACTTCGAGACTTCGGCCGAAAGGTCGTGGATTGCCTTTCAAAGGCTGGGGTGAAAACAGGCGACTGTGTCGCTAGTTGCTGGGGCACCAGTTGGAACGGGGTTGGTGGTTGTGCCACCTTCTGGGACACCGTGGCCACAGGAAGTTGCTGTTGTCGAGGTGAGCGAGAGGGCGCTCTTGGTTGTTTAGTCTCCTTTTTTAGTTGGGGACCCTCATCTTGAAAAGACTTTCTCTTAGCCGACAAACCCCACTTTTGGAGAAGATTCCTATTCTCCGTGGCAGCTTTGTCGACAACATCTTTGACCACTTCACTTGGGAAGAGGTCTTTTCCCCAGATGCTGGAAGCTATCAACTTCCTTGGTTCGTGCCTCACCGCAGCCGAGGCAAACATGAACTCTCTACAAGCCCGTCTGGCTTTAATAAAGTTGTACAGGTCCTTAGTTACCGTTGCCAGGTGAGCTTTGGCAAAGACCATGTACATATCTGTGGTTTGGGGAACGCTTCCCATTGTCTCCAGTCCAGTCTGAAGGGACATCGAGGCTGCAAGTCTATCCTTCGTTTCCTGCTCCCTGCGCAGGTGGAAGTCCGACAACTTAGGGAGGTCTTCTCCGAACTGATGTTCGGCAATGTCAGCCTCCAAATTCCCGACTGCTATATACATCCTTCCAGTCCGCATCATCCGATGATAGGGCAAGGGAGAACGGCCTACACTTTCCGAGTGTGGGGCAAGGTTTCCCTGCCTCGACTTCCTTTGAGGCTGCCTTGAACCCTTTTTCCATAAAGGGGAAGGCACGGGAAGAATCAGCAATGAAAGACGGGTGCTTCTTGCAGAGAGCCGGTACCTTAGAACTAGTAAGGACCCTCTCTTTCAAGGTACTGGTGAACAAGGCCTGGGCTTTGGGGAGGTCAAGTATTATGACCTCTTTTGGCTCTGTCTCCTCTTTCGCGGGAGGTTCCGTCCTCAGATGAACGTAGCAGTCAGGATAGGTCCCTTTGCTGGGCCAGAATTCAATATCCACTACTGGGACTGTACCCAGCTTGTCAGAGGAAAAGATCTTCCCTCCTGACATAGGTATGTGCTCCGCATACCTCCATGGGTTGACGTTCAAGAAAGGGGAAAAGTCCTTAACGTTTAACTTCTTCGGAGCTAAATGGGAAGCCACGAGCTGGTGCATCTCAGTCGGAAGCGTAGCTTCCTTCTCAGATGAATCCTTCTTCATATCCTGAAACATAGAAAGGATAGAGGTTAAGGTGAGGCTAATACTATCCAATTGAGGGGCAGAGGAGGTCGAAGGGGTGGGCTCAGCCACCGGAGCCGATGAAACCGAAATAATTTTGATTCTTTCATCGTCGTCCTCAAGAGGTAACACAGACTCCTGCTCCTGTTCTTTGGCTAGAAGACTACGTTCCGTCTCTTCGGAGACAACCGACATGTTGTCTTCTAGCTGGATGCCCTTCAGGGCATCCGAAACATCAGATTCTATCGGAATCTGGACGAGGGGGATCTCTGATCTAGGTTGCGGGATAACTGCATCCGAAGATGCCCTAGGGAAAAGACAGGCCCTCATCTTTTCGTTAAGAAGGTATGGGCCAGTGGTATTCTTCTGAAAACCTCTGACCCATCTACACAGCATCTATCTTGCTGCATCCCTTGACTCAGTTGACTTTTGATCATCAAAAGCCTCAGTAACCAGATTTGAACATACATCACATACCTGGGGGTCCCAATACTTCAGAGAGCCCTTTGTCGCTGCGCAGCGCGTTTGCGTCCTGCACAGTCGATGACCGCAGAAGTTCTTACTGTGGAACTTACAGAAAAGGTTTCCACACTCGGGATGGTCCTCCTGTAAAGAAAGGAAAGGCAGATGAGTATTCGGTGAATTATCTCACAAAATTCATCATACAATGTTATGTATATTTTTAGCTTAGGATAGGTAAGCTAGAGAAGAAAGAGTTAAGACACCTAAATGTGTTTCCTGCTCAGCCAATTGCTATGACCTCCCTCAAAATTGAATCTCAGGGTTTTTCTTAAGGATAAAAATATTAATGGAAGATGTTTATCTTCAGGATATATAATGATGTAACATAACACCATCTTCTAGAATTCAATACTGGGGATTGATTGTAGTGATCACTGTAAATTAAAGAAAGAACTCACTTTCTTTAAATCAAGTGGTCTCACAATACGCTGCCCATGAAACACCATATAGGTTAGAAATGTATGGGCTACCGTACAAAATATGCAGTGGTTTTCTTATTGCAGTATGATCAATATTGCAATTTTACTGACCGCTATACAGCCATATACTGTAGGACATGCCGGCATATGCCGGCATGTTAGTTCCTGTGTTTAAATAGAAGGTGCACTGCCTTCTCGTGTTAGTGGGCGGCAGACCGCCGGCCGTTGCATGCCGCCGGCAATCGGCTGCCCTCCGTCAGCCGGCGGCAAAAGATATGTCGTCAGACAAACATTCGACCGGCTGCCAGCAGTCATCATAGCCGCCGGCAGCCGGCCGATGGGTCGCCGGCTGACAGTGGGTCGCCGATCGTCGGCAACCCGTAACATTCGGCGGCAGTGCAGTCTACTGGCGGTCTGCAGTCTAGCCGGCTGCCGGCGGCCTTATGGACGCCGGCAGCTAGGACCCAGGATACTAGTGGTAAGAGAGAGAGAAAGCATGGAAGGGGGGGTGCCTGTAAAGGCTCAGCCTTGCAGCCCTCCATCCAGAATGAGGGTTCATAAGGAATGGGGAATTGATACATTCGGACTTTCATCCAGCCACAACCCGACCGAACTCTGCCGGCAAGGTTATGGAAGGCAGACCAAAAGAGGATTGAAGAAAACTCGATAGGGGTGGGGGAATGTCTGTCGGCAGCCGGCACAGTTGGCAGCCGACAGAGAGCCCGAGCCAATCCCACAACCCACTCACCCTAGGGTCGATTGCAGGATGATGGCCAAGATATGTGAAGGCTAGGCCATCACTAGAGGAGGGGTGAGGGTCCTGTAGGTGAGGTAGGACCCGGCAGGTTCTATCTCACCTAAAAAAGACTCCGTTCCAGTACAAGGGCCCAACAGCAAGGGCTAGGGAATTCGATTCCATAGCCTAGGGTTAGCCTAATACGGATTGAGATGGCAGCACCCCCGGTGCTGTCTCAGATGTTAGGAACAGAGTCTAGTGTCGGAGTCTCCTTAACAATAGAAGAATTCAATTCTTCAGCTTAGGCTCTGCCGGCACAGGACTGTCTGCTAGGCCACAGGGAGGAGGCATCGTGTCATATAATGCCTTCAGGTGAGGTCTAGGGAAGTCTAGCCTCCTGCGTCAGTAGCCTAACCTGACTTAGGAAATCAATTCACCAAGCCCTTAGGCCACCGACCACAGACGGAATACTCTGATGTTCTAACCCAAAACCAAAACCAGTATCTGCAGTTAAGGGAGGGGGCAGAAACACCCTACCCTAGATTTGCCTGAATAAAATTCAGGGCAAAGCCGACTAGGGTTAGCCTAGGCTAACTCAGAGGGAGAAGAGATTGCTCTTAAATCTCCTAGGGATATTGGTATCGCTTAAAAAGATTGGGAGGTGTCAGTCTCCAATTAATAAGATGATACAAGAGCAATCGGGGATATGTATGAAAGTATACTAAAGCCCCTAGGCTAGTAGCCTAGGCGCGGTGAGAATCGACAACCAAAACTCTCTCGTATACTCTCTTGGAAGAGGAAAATTTATGCAGTAATATCTTATATGTATAAAATATTGCCTAAAGCTTCAATAAATTATCACACCAGGAAAACTATATCATGCATGAGAGTAAAGGCTAGGTGCCTAGGCTAAGAAGCCTAGCATGAGTGAGGATCGGTAACTAAATCGCCGAAACCACGGCACCATCAGCATAATATAAAATTTCCTAGATAAAATGCTAAATAGCTAAATTTATTAAAGCGAATTTATATACCGGGAAGGTCGTTCTGGCTGACTAAATGACACATGCATAGCGAACAACCGCTTCCATGACGCCATCCGGTTAGGCAACAGCTCTTGTTACGTTAATTACATCTAGAATCAATTGAAAAACTGACAAGAGCTTACATTTATACAAATTAAAGATAATACTCAACTTTCCAGAGGCAAAAGAAGCTGGAGAAAGCATCATAGCAGCTAAAACAATCCAAAATAGCGAGAAAGCACTGGGAAAACAAAGGGTTAGTATCGGTACGAGAGAAAAAATGAAAAGATGGTGCCGGGACGTGACGTCATACTGGCGCTCAACAGTAGTACGAGTAGGAGTGTTGGCTTATTAACGGCCCTCCTACAATTCTTGCCACTTTCCCCTCTCGAAGCTAAACGCTATTAGGAGTGTAGATAGCTATGTGGCGTGTCAAGAGTACGTCCTCTGATATTATGCGATATCCATAAAGGCGAAAGCCTGGGGTATTCGCACCAGAAGTTGGAATTCTGGATACCTCAAGTAAAATTATCTGGGATATATCACTGTATTTAAATATAACCTAGGAAGCTACTATGAAGAAACTTCCATCAGGATGACATGGCCTGAGCCCAAAAAGTATTATGTCTACCCATGACAACAGGTCCTACAACTTATACTGTAGATACATTTAATCGACATATCAAATTAACCAGTATAAAAGATGGTGACCAGCTCTACAAATGATTATATGGAGACAAGCTTAAGGGTTTCTTTTACAACAAAGGCGTCTGGTTGGTACATACCTTGACTTACATATGAAAAATTTTAATCCTTTGATTGATTATGGTGAAGCCAAAGTTAATTATTTAACAATACAACTCGAAGTAATGTCAATAAATTTGTTGTCATTAAATATCCCAGTGAGCTTGATAAAGGTAGGTACGAGCTGGAAGCTTAGTTTAGACATTTTTGCTATTGTGAAATTAGCGTCATTAACCTAAAACATTAAACATAACCTTCGATCATTAGTTATTATTATTGAGAGAAAATTATTGAAAATGTCATATGAATCTTGAGGAATATTTAAAATTTCTATTGATTTTACTTAAACGTATCAAATGTATCAAAAAAATGTCATATTTTTAGGCAATTAATTTATAGGAAAAAAAATCTAAAAAAGCTGTATTTGTTCAGAATTGGCTACAGGACACGTTAAAGGTCGTGTATTTATTCACTAGTTCATAGTCAGGGGGCCAACTGATGGAAAGATGTGAGGGGAAACGATCCTTGTATAATGCATGACCATATCGACTTTTTACTTGAAATAGTAAAAGATTTTATTATTGTAAAATGCTAGTAAATATAATATCAGCCTTCTTTCCATTTGGCGTGATGCATAAATCACCAAGTGGTAATAGGAATGATATTTTTTTGCAGTAGAACTATGAACACATGTGGTATAAAGTCATATACATTAAAGTGTCCAGTTGTTGATATGAGTGCTAACAGATTTGGTATAGAAGAAATCTCTTAAAGACAATTTGTTTAATCAGAGAAAAAAAAGCAAATATGGCTTGCAATGTGATGGTGGAAAAATAGCGAGATGGGCAGGATTGGGAAGAACAGTCACCAACTGAAAAAAATCTGTAAAAAGTATATCTTTTGTTGTATTAGAAAACTGTTTCAATTTATGAAAAAGAACAACTGTGGCAATCTAAGAAATTTGTGCGTTTGAATTTAGAGTCACAGGAGAAAAGCTATCATAGCGACTTTATATGGACCACAAATGATAAAACAATAAATTGAACCAAGTTTTTCAAGGAAGTCTCATTTTGCGCTTATTTGATTTTAGTCGTAAAGTAAGGATGGTTATGATGAGTGCTTGAAATATTAAGGCAGAGTATAGATAGAAATAGGATATAGTTAGCATATATGGAATTCAATGAGAAAATTTGAATAGTTGTATTATGCGAGGAGCTTAAATCCTTCGAAGATATATTACCTAAAGGAAGGGAACTTTTACAATATAAGACTTTCATGAAAAATAGTTTTTATGATTATGCAATAATGAAAAGTATCTAGATGAATTCATTAATGGATATATTGGAGAAAACGAGGGATGAGACGAAATGTTTCCTAACATTATTATCAGTTTAAAGCAGAAATTATACTAAAAAGTAGCTTCAACATAGAAATGAAGTTCTTAAAATGTAAATAAGACAAGGGTGATTGAATTCTTAAAATGTAAATAAGACAAGGGTGATTGATAAGAAAGGTGTGAAAAGGGAGTATATGTAAAAATACAGATGGAGAATGGGTTAGAGTGAAAAATAACGACCATAGAAGATTTAAGTCTTGTGTCCTAGTATCAACAAGGAACGCAAATTTGGTATTATGACAACTAGTAAAAGGAATATATAGGGTAAATGACAATAGTGAAGGAAAAGGAAAGTTAATGAAAATAAAGAGTCAAAGGGTTTCAAGGAGACAGATGTTATAATCTGAGGTAATAGATATTAAGAGGAAGGTTGACGAGCAAATGGATCATGAAATCATTCTATGTTGAAAGAATGCAGACGTATGTCAGTGGAATGAGAATTTCAAAGAGCTGGTGTATGTGTATCATGGAAAAAAGACTGTTTTAAATATCTTGAGAGTGAATAAGGAGAGAAAAAAAATTCAGATTGCTCAATGTAGTTATTTAGTAAGGAAACAAGTTAATGTTTAAAATATACTGTATATTGAAAAAAAAAATTCAAAACAACCTATTTATCAGGAGTAAAGGGTACTTTTTTTGAATTCATAATTCTAAAAAAAAGTATTGTCGCATTAACACTGCAAATCAAATGTATAAAGATTCATAATTGCTTTATCTTTTACTGTCATAGAAACATAAAAAGCTGTTTAACTAAGTCTATCAAGACTGCAAATATAATCAATCATCTGTGTATTTTTTCTTCTCAACTGATATCTAATTATATACCTAATCATGATAGAAGTATTTCGTGGTCGAATTTCTGCAGCGAGTAATATAAATATAATTATGACAAAGTAAGCAAGTACCAGTAATTAATCATTTCACAGTAGAACACATAAAAGAACTAAAAGATTGAGCTATGCAATAGGTAAAAAAAAAGAAAAAAAAGACTAAGGCATTATTCAGAAACCTATGCAATCTCATATTAATTCCGCCATTTTCCAAAGCATATCAGTACACAGTATGCATAAATTGCACCCGGTTCCTTGACCGTTTTATTGACAAAAAATTATTTTTATGGATTCATTATAGCGATTCATCGATTTCTCCTAACATATTTTACCGTTGATATTTGAGCTTTAGACTGATAGATTTCTTCCTAGAATTAACCATAATGAAAAGACCATAAAATTTGCCAAATTTATTTCTCCAGTTTTTGTGAGATATTGCTTAGTCCTACGCAGTAATTCCTGTGCTGGTAAAAACTTCATTCATCAAAGGTGAAAACCACAAGGAATACTATAAATAAGAACCTAAGAAAAATGTTTGACTCTAGTATTATAATACAGGAAATAACATGACGATAAGACAGGAAACATATCAGCAAAATACGAAACCTAACTAACGTAAATGTAACTTAATTTCTAATTAGTTTTTGACAAATTTCTATCGAAGTCCATCATTAAGATGTATACGGTTTAGGTGAGGAAGTGAATATAAATGTAAAAAGTAGCCTTTCAAAATATGAAAGTGGAATCCCTCATTTATTTAGGAGAGTGCACCTTTAATTACTCAATTTATGTAATAACGGAAAGGTATGATGAGAGGAAAAAATCCTATTCATCTTAAATACTTATCATTTGAAAGTAACAAATACCTTTAAAGATATCAGTAAATCAAAGTACATTATAGGAACGTCAATCTGCAAGCTGAATTGGAATAAATTACCTCCTAAACTAGAAAACACTTACAATTAGGAAAAGGATATTAGAAATATTTCTAAAATTCCCATGTAATAAAAGATGTGGAGATTTCATTAAATCATGCTTCTATGTACTAGAATGATTGAAAATAAGTAGACAACTTATTATAGGAAAAAGTGGTGTATATAACTACATATGATATTGAAATGTATTCTTGAAGCTTCTGATGTTCTGCAGATTGTAGTAACTATCATTCCTGAAAGTCTAAGAGAAATTACTAACTGAAAGAAATTTACATAGATACCTATCTATCTATCTATCTATCTATCTATCTATATATATATATATATATATGAATATATATATATATATATATATATATATATATATATATATATATATATATATATATATATATATATACAGTATATATATATATATATATATATATATATATATATATATACATATATATATATATATATATATATATATATATATATATATGTATATATATATATATATATATATATATATATATCTATATATATCTATATATACTGTATATATATATATATATATATATATATATATATATATATATATATATATATATACATACATACATACATATATATTTATGTATATATATGTATATATATACATATATATATTTATATATATATTTATATATATGTATGTATATGTATATATACATATATATATATATATATATATATATATATATATATATATATATATATATATATATATATATATATATATATATATGTATATGTATATATATACACATATATATATATATATATATATATATATATATATGCATATATATATATATATATATATATATATATATATATATATATATATATATATATGAAGAGAATAAGAAGAAGTTTTGGAAAGAAGTGAAGAGAGTAAGGAAGGCCGGCACAAGAATTGAAGAGACAGTGAAAGATGGAAATGGAAGGTTGTTAAAAGGAGAGGAGGCAAGGAAAAGGTGGGCGGAATATTTTGAAAGTTTGCTGAATGTTGAGGATGATAGGGAGGCAGATATAATTGCTGTTCCAGGTGTTGAGGTGCCAGTGATGGGAGATGAGAATGAGAGAGAGATTACAATAGAGGAAGTGAGGAGAGCACTAGATGAAACAAGAGTAGGAAAAGCATCTGGTATGGATGGTGTGAAAGCTGAGATGTTGAAGGAAGGGGGTGCGACTGTACTTGAATGGTTGGTGAGATTGTTTAATGTGTGTTTTGTGTTGTCAATGGTACCAGTAGATTGGGTCTGTGCATGTATTGTACCATTATATAAGGGTAAGGGAGATGTGCATGACTGTTGTAATTCAAGAGGTATTAGTTTGTTGAGTGTAGTTGGAAAAGTGTATGGTAGAGTACTGATTAATAGGATTAAGGATAAAACAGAGAATGCAATCTTGGAAGTACAGGGTGGTTTTAGAAGAGGTAGGGGTTGTATGAATCAGATTTTTACAGTTAGGCAGATGTGTGAGAAATATTTAGCAAAAGGTAAGGAGGTGTATGTTGCGTTTATGGATCTGGAGAAAGCATATGATAGAGTTGATAGGGAAGCAATGTGGAATGTGATGAGGTTATATGGAGTTGGTGGAAGGTTGTTGCAAGCAGTGAAAAGTTTCTACAAAGGTAGTAAAGCATGTGTTAGAATAGGAAATGAAATGAGCGATTGGTTTCCGGTGAGAGTGGGGCTGAGACAGGGATGTGTGATGTCGCCGTGGTTGTTTAACTTGTATGTTGATGGAGTGGTGAGAGAGGTGAATGCTCGAGTGCTTGGACGAGGATTAAAACTGGTAGGCGAGAATGATCATGAATGGGAGGTAAATCAGTTGTTTGCAGATGATACTGTACTGGTAGCAGACACAGAAGAGAAGCTTGACCGACTAGTGACAGAATTTGGAAGGGTGTGTGAGAAAAGGAAGTTGAAAGTTAATGTGGGTAAGAGTAAGGTTATGAGATGTACGAGAAGGGAAGGTGGTGCAAGGTTGAATGTCATGTTGAATGGAGAGTTACTTAAGGAGGTGGATCAGTTTAAGTACTTGGGGTCTGTTGTTGCAGCAAATGGTGGAGTGGAAGCAGATGTACGTCAGAGAGTTAATGAAGGTTGCAAAGTGTTGGGGGCAGTTAAGGGAGTAGTAAAAAATAGAGGGTTGGGCATGAATGTAAAGAGAGTTCTATATGAGAAAGTGATTGTACCAACTGTGATGTATAGATCGGAGTTGTGGGGAATGAAAGTGATGGAGAGACAGAAATTGAATGTGTTTGAGATGAAGTGTCTGAGGAGTATGGCTGGTGTATCTCGAGTAGATAGGGTTAGGAACGAAGTGGTGAGGGTGAGAACGGGTGTAAGAAATGAGTTAGCGGCTAGAGTGGATATGAATGTGTTGAGGTGGTTTGGCCATGTTGAGAGAATGGAAAATGGCTGTCTGCTAAAGAAGGTGATGAATGCCAGAGTTGATGGGAGAAGTACAAGAGGAAGGCCAAGGTTTGGGTGGATGGATGGTGTGAAGAAAGCTCTGGGTGATAGGAGGATAGATGTGAGAGAGGCAAGAGAGCGTGCTAGAAATAGGAATGAATGGCGAGCGATTGTGACGCAGTTCCGGTAGGCCCTGCTGCTTCCTCCGGTGCCTTAGATGACCGCGGAGGTAGCAGCAGTAGGGGACTCAGCAGTATGAAGCTTCATCTGTGGTGGAAATGTGGGAGGTTGGGCTGTGGCACCCTAGCAGTACCAACTGAACTCGGCTGAGTCCCTGGTTAGGCTGGAGGAACGTAGAGAGTAGAGGTCCCCTTTTTTGTTTTGTTTCTTGTTGATGTCGGCTACCCCCCAAAATTGGGGGAAGTGCCTTTGGTATATGTATGTATGTATATATATATATATATATATATATATATATATATATATATATATATATATATATATATATATATATATATATATATGTGTGTGTGTGTATATATATATATATATATATATATATATATATATATATATATATATATATATATATATATATATATATATATATATATATATATATATATATATATATATGTATATATATATATATATATATATATATATATATATATATATATATATATATATATATATATATATATATATATATTTGGGCTCAAGCCATGTCGTCCTGATGGAAGTTCCTATAGGGTAGCTTCCTAGGGTATATTACAACTACGGCAATATTCCCAGAGAATTTACCTTAAGGTACCCAGAATTCTAACTCCTGGAACGAATATCCCTAATGAAAGTACCAGGGATATTGCGAAATATCAGAGGACGTATTCTTGACACGCTACATGGCAATCTGCACCCCGAACAGAGAAAACACTTCGAAGGGGTCAATTGGCAAGAAAACGAAAACGAGAAAGAAAAAGGAGAGCCGTTCGCAAGGCTCTCTCTTCTCCCGTTTTGTAAGCGTGCATTGCGCCGATTCTGGCGCCATCTGTATTCCTTTTTGCGTAGCTTAACAACTCGGTGTTTTTTTCCTGTGTTTCTCGCAAAATCTTGGATTTAATCGATTTATTATGCTTTCTCCAACTTAGTCTGCCTCTGATAAGTTGAGTATTATTTCTTTTATGTATAAATGTAGGCTCTTGGTAATTTTTAAAGTGATTAATAGTATTAATCTTTGTTACAAGAGCCGTTGCCTACCGGAGGCGTCCTGGACGCTGTCGCTCGCTAGGTATGAGTTTTAGTTAGCCAGAGCGATGTTCCCGGCTGTTTTGCTTTAATAATTTTAGCTGTTTAGTGTTACATAGGATTTCCTTTTTCGTGCTTTTAGTATTATTTGTTTTGGCGAAGTATTCGCCAATTCTGGCCTACGCTAGACCATGTAGCCTAGTCGTTTGGCCCTAGTACTTTCCTGCATGATTTTTGGATTTCCGAGTGTTTTTAAAATTTTATTGAAGCTTTAGGCAGTTTTATACATTTAAGATTATATTGATTATGTCCAAGATAGTATACGAGTGAGTTTCGGTGATTTAGGTAATCGATTCTCTTGGTGCCTAGGCTAAGTTGCCTATGGAGCCTTAGTATACTTTCTCATTCTCCTCGGTTGCTTTCTTTTCTTCGGAGAAGGTATGCAATCCCTTTCCCTCTGTTTAAGCCTTGGGCTTAACTCTAGTGGTTTATCTGAATTACCTTTCGATACAACTATATTGGGGTGTTACTGTACCTTCCTGTTCCAGTAAGTCTGGCTTCAGAGAGGGGCAGAACATCAGAGTTTTTGGGTTCAAGCCATGTCGTCCTGATGGAAGTTCCTATAGGGTAGCTTCCTAGGGTATATTACAACTACGGCAATATTCCCAGAGAATTTACCTTAAGGTACCCAGAATTCTAACTCCTGGAGCGAATATCCCTAATGAAAGTACCAAGGATATCGCGAAATATCAGAGGACGTATTCTTGACACGCCACATGGCAATCTGCACCCCGAACAGAGATAACACTTCGAAGGGGTCAATTGGCAAGAAAACGAAAACGAGAAAGAAAAAGGAGAGCCGTTCGCAAGGCTCTCTCTTCTCCCGTTTCCTAAGCGTGCATTGCGCCGATTCTGGTGCCATCTGTATTCCTTTTTGCGTAGCTTAACAACTCGGTGTTTTTTCCTGTGTTTCTCGCAAAATCTTAGATTTAATCGATTTATTATGCTTTCTCCAACTTCGTCTGCCTCTGATAAGTTGAGTATTATTTCTTTTATGTATAAATGTAGGCTCTTGGTAATTCTTAAAGTGATTAATAGTAATAATCTTTGTTACAAGAGCCGTTGCCTACCGGAGGAGTCCTGGACGCTGTCGCTCGCTAGGTATGAGTTTTAGTTAGCCAGAGTGACATTCCCGGCTGTTTTGCTTTAATAATTTTAGCTGTTTAGCGTTACATAGGATTTCCTTCTTCGTGCTTTTAGTATTATTTGTTTTGGCGAAGTATTCGCCAATTCTGGCCTACGCTAGACCATGTAGCCTAGTCGTTTGGCCCTAGTACTTTCCTGCATGATTTTTGGATTTCCGAGTGTTTTAAAATTTTATTGAACCTTTAGGCAGTTTTATACATTTAAGATTATGTTGATTATTTCCAAGATAGTATACGAGTGAGTTTCGGTGATTTAGGTAATCGATTCTCTTGGTGCCTAGGCTAAGTTGCCTATGGAGCCTTAGTATACTTTCTCTTACTCCCCGGTTGCTTTCTTTTCTTCGGAGAAGGTATGCAATCCCTTTCCCTCTGTTTAAGCCTTGGGCTTAACCCTAGTGGTTTATCTGAATTAATTTTCGATACAACTATATTGGGGTGTTACTGTACCTTCCTGTTCCAGTAAGTCTGGCTTCAGAGAGGGGCAGAACATCAGAGTTTTTTAGTCTGAGTCTGTGTTTGTCTGGCTTGGGGTTGAGCTCCCTCGCTAGTCTGACGCAGACATAGGAGGCTTAACCTCCTTAGGTCACTCCCGAAGGTTTCTGTACGAGATGATTCCTTCTTTTGTGATCTAGCAGACTAGCCCTTGTTGCTGTTCTCGGTGGGAGGATAAGATCCTTTCCCTGGGAGCAGCAACACCTTCCTTGCTTTGGTTCAATGGGGGTTGGCTAGTATTGCTGGCCTCCCTCCTTGGATCTCCCTTAGGCTAAGATGAGTTTTCTTGGCTGCGGGTGATTCTTTACTAAAGCAAGATTGGTAGGACCCTCTTTGTCCCTTCCCCCTCTATCTCTGTAATGGCCTAGCCGTTACAGTACTGTACGTCATTCTACATCTGGACCTAGTATAGGTTAGGATGTGGAATTGACTCAGTCCCTTGCCGGCCGGCAGAGTGTGCCGGCCGGCAAAGGTCTTCTGCTTTGAGTGCTGCCCGGACCTCCCTTGGTCCCTCATCCATGTCTGTCTGTAGGGCCAGACGGTATTGGTCAGGAAGCCTGAATTAGATTCTCCCCTTCCTTTTATGCACTCTTTCGGATTGCCGGGCTTTGAGGTAGTACACTCTCTTATTCTGGCATCCATTCTGTTTTCTTCTATTGCTGTACCCGTCCCGGCTGCCGGCCTATGTGGCTGGCAGCCGGGCAGTCGGAGTTCTCTGGTTCTTTTGCTGCTGGCCGGCATCGGTTGTTTACCTTTGCCGGCCGGCTATTGTCACGCCCTTGTCTGCCGGTCGCTACGAGCGGTGGCCGGCAGCCGGGTGCTACCCTGTGTAGTTGCCGGCCGGCAGTCATTGCCGGCCGACATTGGCTGTTGGTGCCGGCCGGCACATGCATTTGAACCAGCGTTCTGCCGCCTTATAGCTGTTAATTAGTATACTTTAAAGCTAGTTATGGTGTGTGCCGGCCGGCAAGTACCGGCCGGCACATTACCTTCTATACTGTACTAGTATTCTTCAGTATAGCATATACTGTAGGGAGAAAACTATAGTATAGTATTGGTACAACACTGCGTTTTCTAACACTTTTGTGTTGTCTTGCACAGCCCCTTGGTGTTGCCTTACAGATAAGAAAGTGAGTTCTTTCTTGTCTATTATCCGGTATTTTAAAATCATATCATAGGTGTGAGCTCCACCTGTTTCCTCTGGAAATTTTTCATTGGTTACTCTAGGACAGATTAACCATACGATTTTATTATCTGGAAGGCTGCAACAATTGGTTGTGAGGGAAACACAAGTGTGTGTCTTTCCTTTCTGATTTGTTATGCTAACTGTGCATATCCAGTGATACGTAGTTCACTTGATACTCATGGAAATTTCTTCTCTTTGTAGGAGGCCCATCCGAAGTGCGGAAGTGCTTTCTGCAACGTCCGCAGTAAGAACTTCTGCGGACATGAGTTATGTAGGAGGCACACAGCATGCGCTGTCTCCAAGGGTGATCTCCGGTATTGGGACCCTCAGGTATGTACCGTGTGCTCTAATCTGATTACTGAGGCTTTTGATTCCCCTAGGACGGCGGAATCAAGGGATATAGCAAGGGAGAAGCTTCGTACCTGGGTAAGGGGCTTCCAGAAGAACACCTCTGGACCTTATCTTCCAAGTGAGAAGATGAGGGCTTACCTTTTCCCTAGGGCATCAGCTGATGCAGTGATTCCCCAGCCTCAAGAGGAGATCCCCCTAGTTCAGATCCCGGTGGATGCTGAAGTCGCGGTCGCCTTGCAAGACATCCATTTGGACGATAGGATGTAAGACGTGTCCGACCGTCTGGAGGAAGACCTCCTGGCAGAAGGCCAGGATGAAGATCAAGCCCCAGACATTGTAGAGGAAGAGGCCGACGAGGTGTCGGCTGCTCCGGTTCAGATCCCTGAACCTATTCCCTCAACATTGTCCGCTCTCCCAGTAGAGCTGGGACAGGCCCTCTCCTCCATTGTTGGAATGATCCAACAAATGCAGAAGGAGAATAATGTGAAGGCGGCTGCAATGGAACTGCAGATGCAGAAACTTGCAGCATCACGTGGGCCCCAGAAAAGGCTCAATGTGAAAGACCTTCCCTTGTGCTCAGATGCTAACCCATGGAGATATGCTGAGCACATGCCGATGACGAGTGGGAAGATCGTCATGTCGGATAAGTTGGGTTCAGTTCCCCTAGAGGAGGTGGAATTCTAGCCCAGCAAAGGGTCATATCCGGACGGTTATGTCCGGTTGAGGAAGGAACCAGCTTCAAAGGAGGAGACAGAGCCGAAGGAGGTCATAGTTATGGACCATGCTAAGGCTCAAGCTTTGCTTTCATCTTCGATGAAAGAGAGGGGCTTCACGAACTCAAAGGTGGTTGCATTGAGTAAGAAGCTCCCTTCCTTTGTGTCCTCTCCTGCTAGAGCCTTCCCCTTTTTGCAGAAAGGGTTTGCGGCTGTGTTAAAAGCAGTCGAGGCTGGCAAGCCTTGCCCCTCCTTGGAGGAGTGTAAACCCTTGTCGCTGGCCCTACCTATGGACCACAAGGACTAGTAGGACGTTCATCTTACCTTCTCAGTCGGGAAGTTGGAGGCTGATATTGCCGGACGTCAGTTCGGTGAGAACCTCCCTAAGCTGTCTGACTTTCTTTTGCGGAGAGAGCTCGAGACAAAAGAAAGATTGGCTGCCTCAATATCTCTTCAGACCACTCTTGAGACGATGGCAAGTGACCCCAAGGTCCATGAAATGTTCATGGTAGTGGCCAAGACTCATCTGGCCAGAGTGACGAAGGATCTTTACAGCTTCGTCAGGGCGAGGAGAGCTTGTAGGGAGTTCGTGTTCACCTCGGCTACGGTGAGGCACGAGCCAAGGAAACTAATCTCCTCCAACATTTGGGGCAAAGACCTTTTCCCTAGCAAATTGGTCAAAGAAATTGTTGATAGAAACCTTCTCCAGAAGTGGGGCTTGTCTATCAAGAGAAAGTCTTCCCCGGATGAGGGTCCCCAACCAAAGAGGAAGACTAAGAGGACTAGGCTGCCGTCTCGGCCAGCCAAGCCATTTAGACAGCAACAGCAACAGCAATTGCCGATGCCTTCAGTGCCCCAGATGGTGGCACAAACCCCGACCACATTCCAGTGGGTACCCCAGGCCGTGTCGACACAGTCCCCGGCATTCAACCCAACGTTCGAAGGGCAGTCAACTTCCTTTCGAGCAAAGCCTAGAGGAGCAGCCAGAGGCTCGTCTAGGCGCCCCTAAAGGGGAAGGGGATTCAGGGGTGGTCGCGGTCAGGGAGGCAAGACCTCAGGACAACAGTCCAAGTGAGATGATAACGGTAGGAGGGAGACTTCAGAATTTTCGGGATCGGTGGACCTTCGATCATTGGGCCCACAGCCTACTCAAGAATGGACTGGGCTGGAGCTGGTACAGCACTCCACCCCCGTGCCCTCGGTTTTTCCAACACTCCACCCCCGTTCTGGAGGAGTACATCCAAGATCTGTTGGAGAGAAAAGTGATCCGAAGGGTAAAGTCCATCAAATTCCAAGGGAGGCTGTTTTGTGTTCCCAAGAAGGACTCGGAAAAACTCAGAGTCATTCTGGACTTGTCGCCACTCAACAAGTTCATAATGAACTGCAAGTTCAAGATGCTAACACTGCAACACATAAGGACCTTACTGCCCAAGAGGGCATTTACCGTCTCCATAGATTTGTAAGACGCCTATTGGCACGTTCCAATCAATCGTCGACTCTCCCCCTACCTAGGGTTCAAGCTACAACGAAGACTATACGCCTTCAGAGCCATGCCATTCGGGCTAAATATAGCCCCAAGGATCTTCACGAAGCTTGCGAGCGTAGCTCTCAAACAATTACGCCTAAAGGGAATTCAGGTAGTAGCCTACCTGGACGACTGGCTGGTGTGGGCAGCATCCAAGACAGAATGCTTGCAAGTTTCCCTGCAGGTGATCCAGTTCCTAGAGTATCTAGGCTTCAAGATCAACAGAAAAAAGTCTCGACTTTCTCCATCTCAAAAGTTCCAGTGGTTGGGAATCCACTGGGACCTAATGTCACACCAATTCTCCATCCCGGCGAAGAAAAGGAAGGAGATAGCTGGTTCTGTCAAGAGACTTCTAGATTCCGAAAGGATATCAAGACGCGAACAGGAGAGAGTACTGGGTTCTCTCCAGTTTGCTTCGGTAACAGACCTGGTGCTAAGAGCACAGCTAAAGGATGCAACCGGAGTTTGGAGAAGTTATGCATCAAACGTGCGAAGAGATCTGAGAAGACCACTTCCGCTTCGGCTACGTACTCTTCTCAGGCCTTGGTCCCAAGCCAGACATCTAAAGAGGTCGGTACTTCTTCAGCCACCTCCCCCGTCGGTGACAATTCACACAGACGCCTCGAAGGAGGGGTGGGGAGGTCACTCTCATCGGAAAAAGGCCCAAGGGACCTCGTCCAATCTATTCAAGACCTTTCACATAAACTTTCTAGAAGCTATGGCAGTGCTCCTTACCTTAAAGAAAGTCTCCCCACGTCACTCGATCCACATAAGGTTGGTGCTGGACAGCGAGGTAGTTGTAAGATGCTCGAATCGACAAGGATCAAGGTCGCCACCTCTCAACCAGGTGATGTTGGCCATCTTCCGATTGGCGGAAAAGAAGA
Source organism: Palaemon carinicauda (assembly GCF_036898095.1). Classification (NCBI taxonomy): domain Eukaryota; kingdom Metazoa; phylum Arthropoda; class Malacostraca; order Decapoda; family Palaemonidae; genus Palaemon; species Palaemon carinicauda. Next base: position 72,808,627 of record NC_090726.1, on the reverse strand, counting down.
AGTGGTACCTGTCGGCAGTTCACCTTCAAGGAGTCCGCAATGTGACAGCGGACGCTCTATCCAGGTTCACACCGATAGAGTCGGAATGGTCCCTAGACGCAGGATCATTCTCCTTCATCTTGAGTCAAGTCCCAGAACTGCAGATAGACCTCTTTGCGACGAAAGACAACAAGAAGTTGCCCCTGTACGTGTCCCCGTACGAGGACCCCTTAGCGGAAGCAGTGGACGCGATGTCCCTCCACTGGAACAGATGGTCCTGGATTTATCTGTTCCCTCCTCACAACCTTCTGTTGAGGGTCCTCAACAAATTGAGATCCTTCAAGGGGGTAGCGGCAATAGAGGCCCACAAGTGGCCGAACAGCGTGTGGTTCCCCCTGGCATTGGAACTACGGTTGAAGTTTCTACCGCTACCAAATCCAGTTCTGACCCAGTGAGTCCAGAAGTCGACTGTCTGCGCTTCATTACAGAAAACCCGGACCCTGCAGCTCATGATTTTCTCTCCCTAGCGGTGAGAAAGCGTTTCGGGATTTCGAAAGCCAGCATAGACTTCCTAAAGGAATATAAGTGCAAATCTACTAGAAGGCAATATGAGTCATCTTGGAGAAAATGGGTGGCCTTTGTCAAGGCAAAGAATCCGCAGGAGATCTCGACGGACTTTTGCTTATCTCTCTTCATCCACCTCCATGGTCAAGGGTTGGCAGCTATCACGATTTCAACGTGTAAGTCTGCTTTGACAAGACCCATTCTATATGCCTTCCAGGTCGACCTCGCTAACGAGATCTTTAATAAAGTTCCGAAAGCTTGCGCTAGGCTCAGACCTTCAGCACCTCCAAAGGCCATTTCATGGTCTTTAGACAAAGTTCTTCATTTCGCTTCTCTGTTGAACAATGAGGAGTGTGCGTTAAAGGATTTGACCCAAAAAGTTATTTTCCTATTTGCACTCGCGTCCGGGGCCAGGGTTAGTGAGATTGTAGCCCTCTCGAGAGAGGAAAGTCGTGTTCAGTTCCTGGATGGGGGAGAACTGAACCTGTTTCCGGATCCTACGTTTCTCGCCAAGAATGAGTTACCCACCAACAGGTGGGGTCCCTGGAGAATTTGCCCTCTGAAAGAAGATGCATCTCTATGTCCAGTAGAATGCCTAAAGGTCTATCTTCGTAGAACTTCAGACTTCAAGGGTGGTCAACTATTCAGGGGAGAAACATCAGGCTCAAATTTATCACTGAATCAACTCAGGGCGAAAATCACATATTTTATTCGCAGAGCGGATCCTGACAGTACACCCGCAGGTCACGATCCGAGGAAAGTTGCCTCATCCTTAAATTTCTTTAATTGTATGGATTTTGAACATCTTCGTTCATACACTGGCTGGAAGTCTTCCAGAGTGTTCTTTCGCCACTATGCGAAGCAAGTGGAGCAACTAAAGAGATCTGTGGTAGCAGTGGGTTGCGTCGTTAACCCTGCTGTTTAACTCTGCGAGGAACAGTGGTTTTAATTGGGACGATTAATTCCAGGGTGAGTGTGTAGTTACATACTGTGCTACAAACTAAGTAAGGGCGCTGAGTTGCCCACGTTGACTGTTCAACTTCCAAAGGTGAACCTAGCAAAAGTGCAGACATGTGTGCCGAGCGTTTCTAACGCTAATGTGACTGATTAGTAATACAGACTTTTATGACTTTGATACCTCGGTATGTTAAAAGTGGCACGAATGTTTTTCTTTCAGATAAACAAGTTTCTGTTTACTATCATACTTATGCTTAAAGTTTTGGTTATCCTCCTCTTATATATATATATATATATATATATATATATATATATATATATATATATATATATATATATATATATATATATATATATATATATATATATATATAATTGTTGTTAACCTGTCTATTTATTGTCTGTCAATAAACTTGTTCTTGAGAACCTTGCGTCTCCTTCACCTGGGTCAATTTATTGGTATAATTGAGCATTCATTCTATGTATATTTATCTGGGATAATTCTAATAGATTGTTCCTTTATGCAAGCTAATGTTGCATTGGTTTATGCTTTCCCTTAGCAGGAGGACTCCATCTCATAAGGGGACGGTGGCGGATTTACAGTCTCCTCCTATGCGGATATAAACCTTTGTCCAATACAAGTATTGAGCGGAGAACTGGTCGATATTTCACATTGACGCAGTGGTTCTTTACAAACTATGCTTTACTTAATATAGGGTGAGACCACTATATTGGCTTGCCTGGTATTCATACATATGTATATGTACTCTTCGAGACTTTTCCAGAGTCTAGTAGGACTCATCCCTGTAGGGGGCAGGAAGCTCTAACATGGTTTATGGTTAGTTGAAAAGATGTATAACGGTAACATCTTAGGTCTCTAGGTCTAGTCGACCGGGGAAATACCTCCGGGGAGTACGGCACGTTCTGAGAATCCACAGATACAGTAATGCTCTGGTATACTTCCATCAGGACGACATGGCTTGAGCCCAAAAAACGGATTTTGAGCGAAGCGAAAAATCTATTTTTGGGTGAGATGGCCATGTCGTCCTGATGGACCCGCCCTTCCCTTTCTATGAAAGGGCTGTAGGACCCCTCCCTACATACAGTATCTGTAGCACCTCATGTATCGCTACAAGGAATACAGATGGCGCCAGAATCGGCGCAATGCAGGCTTACGAAACGGGAGAAGAGAGAGCCTTGCGAACGGCTCTCCTTTTTCTTTCTCGTTTTTGTTTTCTTGCCAATTGACCCCTTGGAAGTGTTATCTCTGTTCGGGGTGCAGATTGCCATGTGGCGTGTCAAGAATACGTACTCTGATATCTCGCGATATCCCTGGTACTTTCATTAGGGATATTCGCTCCATGAGTTAGAATTCTGGGTACCTTAAGGTAAATTCTCTGGGAATATCGGCGTAGTTGTAATATACACTAGGAAGCTACCCTATAGGAACTTCCATCAGGACGACATGGCCATCTCACCCAAAAATAGATTTTTCGCTTCGCTCAAAATCCGTTATATATATATATATATATATATATATATATATATATATATATATATATATATATATATATATATATATATATATATATATATATATATATATATATATATATATATATATATACATATATATATATATATATATATACATATATACATATATGTGTATATATATGTATATATATATATATATATATATATATATATATATATATATATATATATTTATACATATATGTATATATACAGTATATATATATATATATATATATATATATATATATATATATATATATATATATATATATATATATATATATATATATATATATATATATATATACATAGACATACATACATGTGTATTTATACACACACACACACACACACACACACATATATATATATATATATATACATATACAGTACACATATATATATATATATATATATATATATATATATATATATATATATATATATATATATATATATATATTTACATATGTATATATACACATAGGTACATATATAATATACATATTTGTTATATATATATATATATATATACATATATATATAATTATATATATATACACGTATATAAATAAACATATATATATATATATATATACATATATATATATATATATGTATATATATATATATATATATATATATATATATATATATATATATTTATTTATTTATATATATATATATATATATATATATATATATATATATATATATATCAGATATCCAAACTGGAGAATCAACTTTACTTGATTTATTGCCAGGGGTGTCTGTGCATACGAGGTCAAAGCACTTACCAGACCTGTGAGTAGCTTCACTTATGATTTCCTCGCAGCCTGATCCAGAGGCAAAGTACATAGCTCTTAGGCCATGGCCAGCAGTACAAGAAATAAAACTTAAAAACTCCCTATAGTGAGTGCTGAAATCACCATTAGAGACAAAACAGGCCTCTCTGCAAACTTATCGCATCTTAGACATAATGGCAAGAACACAGTCAAAGATAGAACCATCCATGTCTGGATTCCTGTAAATTGAACGGAAATGGTAGTTGTTTCCTCTGGAAAAAAAAAAAAAAAAAAAAAAAAAAAAAAACAATAATGACCTGAATCTAGTGGCATCCACATTTATAGCAGGACTTACAAGAGCCAGGGTACTCAACCCAAATATACACTGCCATTCCCCTGGTCCAAGGAATGGCATCTTGTTTCAAGATTATATGCTTCTTAAAAGCACAAAGAATATCATACTCTCTGAACGCAACTGTAAGGCCTTGAATTTTTACATGAAGACCACGAATATTTCAATGCAGTAGATGACACCAATGAAGTCTAAGACGCACTGGTCCCAGATTTCGTTCAATGTCTCCAGCTAACATAAGAATTCATGACAATAAAAAAGATACATCATATCTAATGATTAAATCAAAAATGAAGAAGACAAACATGATATGTATAGGGATATAAGTGAACTGATTGATAAAATCCATAGACTAGATAAAAAGTGTGAAAAACGGGTCAACAAGGCAGAGCCGATACACCATGCAAGGCTAAATAACCTCCACGATAGCCACTTCTACTAAGGGAATAACAGTGATAGTGGTTGTGAAAAGAAAATGAGACTGACAATGATAAGACAGCCTCTTGATACACCAACAGGCATCCATGACCCTTCTATTAAGCCTGACTAACATACCGTTTAGAAAAAGCAAAAGGAAGAAAAAAATGAGAGAATAATGTGTCCAAGTGTATCCTCAAACAAGAGAACCTTAACCCCAGACAGTGGCACTACCTAAGACTAGAGAACATTGGTTTGACTTTGGAGTGTCCTCCTAGAAGCGCTGCTTACCATAGATAAAATCTCTTGTACCCTTTCCCAAAGAAAAGTAGTCACTGATCAATTATGGTGCAGTAGTTTATCTCTATTGTGAAGAAGAATTGTTTGATAATCTCAGTGTTGTTAAGTGTATGCGGACACAGGAAAATGTGTAAAGAAAAGTCCAGACTATTCTTTGTATATGTAGGCAAGGGAAAAATAAGCTGTAACCAGAGAAAAGGGTGTAATGCAGTACTGTTTCGCCAGTCAAAGAACCCAATAACTCTCTAGCAGTAATATTTTAAGGGGTGTTTGGTGGCCTGACCAACATATTACCAATATACAAACTTTTACGTCTCTCAGGAACTGATATTGTTTATTGCTACAACGTGACAAGAAGGACCTGAAAGACCATTGAATGCTATGATTAGAGGTATTAAGAAATTATCAGAAACAACATATAAGGAAGGCTCTTGCATGTGAAGCTTACGTGATCAAGGAAATTACTTTCCTCAGTACCCAACTGCTTTGGAATTTTATCTGAACGAAATAAGCATGAAATGCAGATGTGAAGAAAGATAATAGTAAGCATACTCTGTACATATCCTTAATCAATGTATTCTTGAGTGAATTTCTTTGCAAATAGAAATAATACCCTATGTTTCAATTCTACAATAACAGGCACATTCTGTTAAAAGTAGCCTAAATTGAAATTATTATTAGATACACCTCCGTATATGAGACTTTCTTAATAACTGGCAATTTGTTAACGTTCTTCTCACCTTAAACTGTTAAAGGAACAACTTCAATAGATTTTTTCAACACTGCTTCCCGAATATTACCTTGCACAGTTAATAACATATCCTTTAATATGATCTTTTGTGTTATAAAGTTCGTAGTTTTGAAGTAATCGGAATTATAGATAATGAATATACGCGTATAATGTTTTTGGCATTGTGTAGTTCTACTTGTAAATAAATTGTTAAGTATCTAATTTTTCTTTAGTTTTTGGTGTTTTTGAATTTCCATTACATTATCGTTACTTGAAAATAATCAGCCATACTCGCACTGGTAATGGTATTAACGGCGAATACGTTTTTCTACCATTCACTTCTTTATGAATGATTTTTCATAATGCAACGCTTTTCCAAAAGTGATTGAAGTTTGAACAAATACGGATTAACTATCTAACTATTTTTGTCGAAACAACTTTAGGTGAATCTTAAAAAAGAATAATTCTATGAGAACTGTTCTAATGAAAAATTCTCCCTAAATTGATTCATTCTCTGCACTAACAAATCCAATGCAAGTCTTGTGACATGTTTTATTTTGGTTGAGATGAAATTTTTCAGAAAATATGATGGTTTACCGTAAAAATATATAAGATGAACATAGTAAACCCGAGATTTGTTTTCATGCTAAAGATAATTACAACAATATGTAAGTTAATCATTGTATAACCAGAAATTATATCCATGTTAAGAAAAACTATTGATATCAGTTGCTTATATGTAAAACACCTGGTTCATTATGACCAAATCCTAAAAAGAAGTATTATTGATTCCAGCTTTATTAAAAGAAAATTGTATTTAGATTCTGTAAAGGGGATTCGCTTATTTACACAGAAATGCGACAAAGGAATACGTTTAAAAAGGGAAGAAAATGAATGTTTTGGTGATAGCACACACTTGTAACAAAATCTGTTATTGAAGACTGGAGACTTAATGATGGTTCCTAATGGGTTTTGCTCTCCTCTCACAAAACAGATGTTTGTGTGCGTTTTCTTTTCCTGTTCAACTGTTTGTATGTCTGTCCGTACACTTAACATATATAAAATCAATAGATAGGATTAATGTAAGCAATAAGATTAAAATCTCCCACCAGCACCAATTTGCAGTATCTAGCGTGGTGATGAAAAGTGGCCAAAACCTAGACATGTATAGCATAACCCAGTATCGGGCCCCAGTGGTACTGGAACAACTCCCCAAGATGGCGGGAAGGTACATTCGACTACAGAGGGTGCTAAAAATCTCAGAAACTGAGCCTTGCCACATTCAACGTCAAGACCCTGTCTAAGAAAGAAGGTTTTGCTGTGTTTCTAGAAGAGCTGAAGTATATAAATTAGATTATAATATAATTGAGTAAAATTAGCAGAACTGTGGTATCAAACAGAATTTAAAGATGGCCAAATATTTCGTTTAAGAGGGAAAGAAAAAAAAAACAAAGAATATGGAGTGGATTTTCTTATTAATAAAAATCTTGCATGTACCTGAAACATTTTGTAGTATTGATAGAATTATATGATTACTTATTAAACTCAATAAGATGTATAAACTGAAAATCACTCAATCGTA
>NC_090726.1:72791422-72793922 GCF_036898095.1 Palaemon carinicauda | reverse complement strand
GAATGGTTTTGAAAATTTTACTGGAAATTTTGTATTGTTTGGGAGGTTTTCTGGATTCAGTTGTGTCCGCGCTTTTGGTTAATGTCCGCATGTCTTTTCCAAGATATGATCGCGTCACTGAGTTGGCTGTGGTGGATAGTGTACCTATCCCGGGTATTGAATGTATCCTGGGAAATGATATGCTGGATAGTGAAGGACGGAGGCTGTTCCCTATTTTATCAGTAAATTCTAGTCCTGTGGCTGTAATGACTCGGTCCGCAGCAAAAGCTGCTAATTTACTTGATGTGGAGAGCGATGATGATTTAATGTTAAGTAGTGCAGAGTTAGATGTTTTAAGGCCTGGGCCAATAGTGAGTGGTTGTAATGAAGTAGTAATTATGAAACTTGATCGGGATAGAGCTGTAATATTGAATTACAAAGGGATGAATTTAATTTTGATTTGGGCGATGTTGAGGATCTGACTATACATAGGTTAGGAGTTGATAAAATGAATAAAACTGGTCGGATGGAACAAATTGTGGTACCTTCTCAATTCAGAAATTCTTTTTAGGAGTTAGCTCATGCTAATTTTTTTCTCAGGTCATTTGGGTGTGTTAAAAACTTTTCATAGCCTGACTAAGTATTATTGGTGGCCTGGAATTAAATTGAGTGTGAAGCAGTTTATCGGAGAGTATGAGACTTGTCAGGTTATGGGTAAACCAAATCACGGATCCCTAAAGCCCCGTTGCATCCCATACCTGCTATAGGGGATCCATTTTCTGAGTTAGTAATTAATGTGGTAGGTTCCTTACCCAAAACTAAAACAGGTTACGTATACTTACTAACTATCGTGGATAGAGACTCTCACTTTCCTGAAGCTATACCTATGAGGCGTATTACTTTTAAAGTTGTCTTTGAAAAATTAATGGATTTCTTTTCCAGGTATGGTCTCCCTCGTTTACTTCACACCGACAGTGGGACGAATTTCACAAATAAGGTATTTAGGGGTAAGTGTGCTGAACTGGCCAATCAGCACGTTACCAGCGTACCTCATCACCCGGATAGTCAAGGAGTGGTGGAAAGGTTCCACCAAACCCTGAAGTCTGTCCTGAAGAAACATTGTTATCATCATGATAGTGACTGGGACAAAGCCCTCCCTTTTGCTCTCTTTGCTATCAGGAATCTCCCTAACTCTTCCACTGGTGTAGCTCCTTTCGAGTTGGTATTTGGGCACAAGGTTCGTGGACCATTGGAAATTGTTTTTGAAATGCTCAAGGGAAGAATGGATAGCCTGGAAGTTGGCCAGGGAAAATTTGCAACGGTCCCATTCAGTAATGAAGATCAACTTTGACAAAAAGGTAAAGGTACAGTCATTTGAACCTGGGAGTTGGTTTTTGTGCCGAGTATGGACCCGGATAGTTTTCTTGAACCAAGATATAAGGGCCATTGGAAGGTTTAGAGGAAACTGTCAGAGGTTAACTATGAAATTGAAGCTCCCGGTTCAAGCCGTAAATGTAGAATATTTCATGTTAATCGTTTGAAACCTTATATTGGTAAGCAAGGTGATCCATTAGCGATAGTGTCCAAGCCTATGTCTGTGGTATTGGATAGGCCTCCCGAGGACTCTGACGAGTTAGGGTGTCAGTTTCCCTCGGATGCATTGGGTGAAAATATGCAGAATTTGGAGATGTTAAAAAGTAGTTTAGACCATTTAGATGTTAACAAACGGGAAGATGTATTTAATTTAATTTATTCCTTTTCTGATCTTTTTTAGGATACTTCAGATAGGACAAATATTTTAAGTCATGACGTTGATGTAGGTGATGCTTCCCCTATGAAGCAGAGTCCTTACCGGCTGAACCCAGTAAAATGGGATTTGGTCAGTAAGGAGATAGAGTATATGTTGAAACATAACCTTATCCAACCATCTGTAAGTCCCTGGAGTTCTCCTATTGTATTAGTAAAGAAAGCAGACGGTAAGTTCCGCATGTGTGTGGACTACCGTAAATTGAACACCAATACGAGAAATTATTCTTTTCCTCTCCCTCGTATTGATGTTTTTCTGGATAGGATTGGTTCTGCCAAATTTATTACTAAGCTGGATCTTTTAAAGGGTTATTGGCAGGTTCCATTGTCAAACCGAGGTCGTAAAATATCAGCATTTGTCACTCCGTTTGGCCTATACGAGTGTAAGGTTATACCTTTTGGAAAGAGGAATGCTGCATATACTTTTCAAAGGCTCATGAATAGGGTCATTTATGGTTTTGAAGGAGTGGAACTTTATATTGATGACTTGGTACGATATAGCAATGACTGGGATTCCCACATGTTAAGGTTACGTAAGGTTTTTGAAGCCCTTAGGTCTGCAGGATTAGTTATTAATTTAGCTAAGTGCAAATTGGGTCAGACCAAGGTTTGTTATTTGGGTCACAAGGTTGGTTTAGGTCAGTTGGCTCCGAAACAAGCTAATCTCGAGGCAATTATAGATTTGAGAAGGCCTGGAAATGTTAGAGAGGTAAGA
>NC_090726.1:72778922-72786422 GCF_036898095.1 Palaemon carinicauda | reverse complement strand
AGCTGTTATCTTGTGTTTACTGGATGGAGATCAAACCTCATTAGACACCTGCCAAAAAGGGTAATTTCTGGTGACCGGTAAATTCTCGTTTAGACTTTCAATAGATTTTTTTTTATCAATAACACTATCCTTATCCATATAAATACATGAGCAAAACTATATGTATATATAAAACACATCTATATATAATTATATACAAAGCCATATACTTACGTATACACAGACCTGCCTTCATATACACACATGCATAATATATACATAGACATATCCATACGTGTACACATACTGGTATACATATACAGACACATACATAGACTTACATATACATATTTTTACACATGATTAACATTTATATATATTCTTGCACATATAACCATATTACCATAAACGTACAATTGCGTATATATCAATACTTATATCTAGCATAAAACTATATAGTGCCAGCGTACTTATGCATAATATATGAAATAATTGTACCCTTCAGTGAATGGTAGCTTAAGTCTAAATATTAATTTGACAGTGGCTTTAATTATTCACAGTACATGCAGTTCTACATTAAGTGGTTATTTTTTTTTCTTATAGCTTGCAAATCTCTTTACATACATGTCCAATATCCAAGTTGTTTTCAAAGAATTGTTCTATGAAACTGGACTCTATGATGTTTCTTTCCAATAAATTATTTGAATGAACCAATTTCTTTGCACATGACCAATTAATAGTGTGATTTTTATCTCTAACGTGGGCAAAGAAAATTCTTTATTAAGGCTGTTTTTATTGTATTGTTACTCTCATATGCTAGGGTACAATTATTCTCCAACTCCATAGTGAAATTTATTGATGGTACCAAACTATTCAATCTAAGAAAAAAGTTATCTAAATTATCATTTCCTAGCCACACACATATTATATCGCCAATATAGCGAAACCATTTTATATTATTAGGTATGATGTTATTTAAGATTCTACTTTCAAGAAATTCCATATATAGATTACTCAGTACTGAGGATAAAGGGCTTTCCATACCCATACCTAATGTTAGTGCATAGAATCTCCAATTGAATTCAAATTTACAATCTTTTATACATAGTTTAATTATTTCTATTAAGGTATTTTTGGAAAATGGTAAATTCAATGGCCTATTATCTAAGGTTTCAGATAAAAATTCCAACATGTCATCAAGAGTTACTCTAGTGAATAGTGAGACTACATCAAAATTGACAAGCTTACAGGTACTGTTAATCTGTACATCATTCAATTTGTTAATCAAGTCTACATTTTTTTTTTACATTTGAATATGAAATAGTGTCAACTAAAGGGTTGAGGATATTCACAAGGTACGTAGATAATTTATATGCTGCTGAACCGACAGAGCTAAATATTACCCTAGCTGGATAATTTGGCTTTTGAGTTTTGATAGTCCCATACATATATGCCTATATGGCAATGTTGGTGATATTGAACAAACCTTTTTTATCAGATATTCATTCCATTTTAGTAACTCTTTCACTTTTTTGTTGTAATTACTATTCACAGACTCATTTGGATTTTTTCTCAATTCCATGTATGTGTTTTCATCACTCAGGAGGTTTTCCATTTTTTTTCTATATAATCATTTTTATCCAAGATTACCAGTTCTCCAGATTTATCGGCTTTAGTCAGTTTAATATTTATATCTTTCTTTAATTCAGCAAATGCTTTATTTAACCTTTTTGGGAAATTTAGAACCACAGTTTTTTTTCATATTGCTGTATATAATACCCTTAATCAAATCTACTTCTTCTACCAAAATATCACTAAATTTTTCCAGATTACTCACTCCCTTTGTAATTGCTTTGAAGAAATGAATGAAAAAGTGTATAGAAAACTCAAACAAATGCATGACAAGACACTTAATTCATTAATAGAAAGAAGCCTGTGGACTGCAAACGTTAATCTGGAATGTATGGTTAATTTGTCAAATAAAACTCTAGATAAGAATGTGAAGTGTGCCTTGGAATACGGTTTAAATTTTTCGATATCATCAAGTGTAGTGAATGGTGTAGAAATTACGAAGGGAGTATGTAATCTGGAAAACACTCACACTCTCATATATATATATATATATATATATATATATATATATATATATATATATATATATATATATATATGTATACATACATATATATATATATATATATATATATATATATATATATATATATATATATATATATAATATATATATGTATGTATATATATATATATATATATATATATATATATATATATATACATATATATATGTATATATATATATATATATATATATATATTTATATAAATATATGAATATATATATATATATATATATATATATATATATATATATATATATATATGTATATATATATAAATGAATACATATATAAATATATATATATATATATATATATATACATATATATATATGTATATATATATGTATATATATATATATATGTTCACATATATATATATATATATATATACACTATATATAGACTTATTTATGTATATATATGTATATATATAGATATATATATATATATATATATATATATATATATAAACATAATTATATATATATACATATATATATATATATATATATATATATATGTATGTGTATATATATATATATATAATATATATATATATATATATATATATATATATATATATATATATATATATATATGTATGTATACATATATATATATATATATATATATATATATATATATATATATATATATATATATATATATGAGAGTGTGCGTGGTGTGTGTGTATGTATAGGTGTGTTTGTGTGAGTAGATATCTTAGCATATGAATATGTATTATAGAATATGTATCTTAGACATGAAAGCACAAGTACTTTTGTTTTATTCGTATTTGTACTCGCTATTAAATAAATATAGAAAGATCTCGTATTTATACAAGATAAGGGGAGCTCTAAGTTTGTTGATGATTCCACATAAATCGGATTTAAGAATAAAAGATGCGATAAGATACTGGAAACCTGGATTTCGGTAAACTAGCTTTCTGGCTATATCATTCTCTTTTATTTTGGCAAACAGATAAGCACAAAATTATCTTCCAATGTGCGAGGTAAAGTTTAGTCTGCTTGAAGATTTATTTGTTTAAATCTTTATTCAACTCTAGAAGCTGCTGATAACACAAATAGAGAGAGAGAGAGAGAGAGAGAGAGAGAGAGAGAGAGAGAGAGAGAGAGAGAGAGAGAGAGAGCCTTACTTTTCCTTACCTTATTGCCTTATTTTTTGTTTGGGTTCCCCCAGGTCCCTCAGTGTGAGGCACTTCGTATATCCACCAGAGAGTTGCTAATGCATCTTCCGGTGTATTTTGCATCTTCCAGTCTCGGATGGTCTGGGATGCATCTTAGGTATTTATCGAGCTTATTCTTAAACACAACTACGCTCACTCCTGATATGTTTCTTAGATGAGATGGCAGCACATTAAAGAGTCGCTGCATTATCGATGCTGGTGCGTAGTGGATTAATGTCCTGTGTGCCCTTCTTAGTTTACCTGGTATATTTTTGGGCACTATTAATCTACCTCGGCTTGCTCTTTCTGATATTTTTAGCTCCATGATGTTTTCAGTAATTCCTTCTATTTGCTTCCATGCTTGTATTATCATGTAGCGTTCTCTTCTCCTTTCTAGACTGTATAGTTTTAAAAATTGCAGTCTTTCCCAGTAGTCAAGGTCCTTAACTTCTTCTATTTTAGCAGTATAGGACCTTTGTACACTCTCTGTTTGCGCAATATCCTTTTGGTAGTGTGGGTACCATATCACATTGCAGTACTCGAGTGTACTACGTACATAAGTTTTGTAAAGCATAATCATGTGTTCAGCTTTTCTTGGTTTAAAGTGTCTGAATAACATTCCCATTTTTACTTTACATTTAGCCAACAGTGTTGCTATTTGGTCGTTGCATAACATATTCCTATTTAACATTACACCAAGGTCTTTAATTGTTTCCTTGTTTGTGATTGTCTCATTATTAGGTCCCTTGTATGCATATACCATTCCTTCTCTGTTTCCATAATTTATTGATTCGAATTTATCGGAGTTAAATACCATCCTATTTATCTCCGCCCATTCATATATTTTGTTTAGATCTCTTTGTAGTGAGTTCCTATCTTCATCACAAGTAATTTCTCTACTTATTCTTGTGTCATCAGCGAAACTTCTCACTACGGAGTTTTCAACATCACAGTCTATGTCTGAGATGATAATAACAAACAGCAGTGCAGCTAATACCGTACCTTGTGGCACGCCAGATATTACCTGGGCTTCATCTGATTTCTCGTCATTTGCAACCACTATCTGTTTTCTGTTTTGCAGGAATTCTTTTACCCATTTTCCTTTCTTTCCCACAATATTATGCTTTCTCATTTTTTTCTCCAATATATTATAGTCTACCTTGTCAAAGACTTTTGCACAATCCAGATAGATCATATCTGTGTCCTTTTCATTTATCATATTTTTGTATATGTTTTCATAGTGTGCTATCAGTTGGGTCTGTGTTTTTTTTCCCAGGCACAAAACCGTGTTGACCTATATTAAACAAGTTATTTCTAACCAAATGGTTAATTATTTTCTTTTTTATTACCCTCTCATACACTTTCATAATATGTGATGTTAGACTAACAGGTCTATAATTGCTTGCCTCTAGTCTTGATCCACTTTTGAAGATAGCAGTTATATAAGCTAATTTATGTTTAACATATATCTTGCTCATATCTACACTTTGTCTTAGCAGTATTGTAAGCGGCTTTGCGATAGTGTTTGCAGTTTTTTTTACCAAAATCGCTGGAACTCCAACTGGTCCGGCTGCCGATCCTTTTTTAATTTCGTTTATAGCCTTGACAATATCTGCTTCATTAATATCTATATCCGTTAGATATTCAACATTTTCTTCTCTCATTTCTGTTTCATTATTCTCATTCGCAATTCTTGGCGTGAACTCACTCTTATATTTTTCTGCTAATATGTTGCATATTTCCTTTTTTTTCATTCGTTAGCCGTCCTTCAATTCTTAGAGGGCCTATTTCTATTCTCCCTTTATTCATCTTTTTTTGCATAGGAGTAAAGTACTTAGGGGTTTCTTTTTATATTTTGAAGTGTCCTTTCTTCTAAGTCCCTTTTTTCATTTTCTTTCGACAGTATAATCTTTTATTCTGCATTTTCTATCTTACATTTTATTTCCATCATTTTCCACACATTTTTTTCTTTTGCAAGATTTTTCTTCCACTTTCTAATTCTCTGAAATAAGATCCTTCTCTCTCTTGGTATGCACGTCTTTTGTTTATTGTTTTTTTTCGGTACATATTTTTCAACAATTTTCTCCAGTATTTTGTACAGTATGTCCGTATTTACCTGTATATTATCACTTACAAATACATTTTTCCATTCTTTATTCAGTTCTTCATTTATTTCTGACCATTTTATATTCTTACTGTAAAAATTATATTTTCCATATCCTTCCCAAAGTTTTGTGCTTTTATTAATTCTGCGATCACTTGCTTTGGAATGGACTATCAATTCTATGACATTGTGGTCTGAAATTCCCGTGTTTTACACTATCATTTCTTTAACATAATTCACCTCATTCACAAATATTAGATCTAGGACATTTTCCTTTCTTGTTGGAATGTGGTTTATTTGTTGCATATTATGTTCTAATAGCATATCTTGAAGCTTTGCAAATTGCCTCTTATCTTCTGCGCTACTATTACTCTCTTTTTTATATGTATACATACAACCACTTTCTTTTATCCGTTCTTTCCAATCGACGAAAGGAAAGTTAAAATCTCCGGATAGGAGTATATTCCAGTCTTTATGGTGTCTACATATGTCATCTCTTTTTTCTATTATTATGTCAAACTCCTCAGTATTTGGGGGTTTGTAAACTACATTATTCACTAGTTTTTCAAATTCAAATTGTACCGCAATCAATTCACATTCTGTGTTGCTGTATTTTTCACAGACTTTTCCTTGATTTATGTCTCTTCCATATATTGAGAGAGATCAAGTAAAGTAAAAAATTATTTCTAAATATAATCAGAACACGGGTTTCGCACACTCTTATTATACTCCTTGGGTATAAAAAACACCAACAACGCCATCTTCAGTGAGACCTCCTTAGATAGAATAAGAGCATGCACACACATATTTATATATGGAGCGTAGTTGAAAGTTTGGTGAACTATTCTCTTTTCGGAAGTGCGAAGAGTATGCCAAAACCATCTCCATTTGCCTAACCATGGTCTCCTCCGCATAGGGCACTAGAGAAATCTTTCTTATAGTTTTATTTCTAATCCAGTCCTGCTATTTAACTCTCAAATTTTCTCCTGAGGGCTTTATTCTTAAATCTACAAAATCTGTTGGATATTGTTTCATTGTCATACCACAACTCAAGTCCATACAGTAACACCTATCTCACGAAACTGGTATATAGCTTGATTTTTATATGTAATCTCAGGCGATTTGATTTCCTTACTTTACTTAACTTAGCTATTGTCTGATTTGTATTTTTCAATCTTTCATGAAACTCCAATTTTAAAGAACCAGTATCAGAGATCATAGTTACTAAATATCTACATGATTCCACCTCATCAATTCTTTCTCCCTCTTATGATATTTCCTCTTCCACTACATATTCCGTTCTAATCATCTCTGTCTTTCTGCTATTTATCTTGAGCCTAATTTCATGTGATATTTTATTCATTCTGGTAAGCAAATTTTGCAAAGCCTGTGGTGTTCTGCTAATAAGGACAGAGTCCTCCCCATACTCTAGGCCAGCTAATTTCCTATTACCAATCCAGTCCAATCCTTCTCCACCATCCCCATATGTTCTATGCGTTACAATGTTCATGAGGACGATAAACAATATATGTGAAAACACATTCCCTTGGAGTACTCCACTGTTCACTAGAAATTAATTTGGTAGGACTCCACCAACATTAACTTTACATTTGCCATGCTCATTAACAGACTTAATAAAATTTACATAGTTAAGAAGAATTCAATGATAACGCGGGGCTCTCCACAAAATTTGCCAGTGCCTACTACCAAAGGCTTTTTCATGATCCACAAATATCATCAAAAGTGGATTTTTATATTCTACGCATTGCAGTACAACATGTCTTAAAATGAAAATTTGGTCAGTACAACTTTTACCTTTTCTAAATACTGCTTGTCCAACTTTCAGATTTTCATCCATCTCTTTGTTTAGTCTTTTTAGAATAATCATACCATATATTTTCATGACAACTGACGTATTATCATTCATCTGCAATTATTGCAATTTATTTGATATTCTTTTTTGGCTTTTTTCACCAACGCTCCTAGCTTCTTTTTGACTCTTTCACACCCCATCCTACCAAATAATATTGTAAGTAGTCTGGGAGTTACTTCATTTTCGGCCAATATCATCTAAGCAGTTATTCTATTGT
>NC_090726.1:72751422-72773922 GCF_036898095.1 Palaemon carinicauda | reverse complement strand
TTATGAATATCAAAAGCAGAAAAACGAGTAAAGTAACATATACGAGTATGCGTGTCTGTAATCATGAGTTAGGATTTTAAAATCCATGCAGGTATGTTTCACAAAACAACTTTCAAGAAATTGATAATTACAAATAGATACCTAAAGAACCCATGATGTATCTATCCCTCATAAGGAGAACAATAATGATAGACCCAAAAATATCATGATAATGTTATACTAATGACGTTGTTTACATATATATTAGGAGCGATGTGAATAATGATTACCTTTGAGGGAACATCCTTTATCATATATTTTCTAGATATAGAAGATTAAGATTAGAACAGTAATACAAAACTTATAATGAACTGTACTTTGCTTACACTGGAATCCATTAATTGTGTTTATTCTGGCTAATACTATATTTCACACCATAGATAGAAAATTATTTCTTCCAAGTTTATTATTTCAGGTTAATGAGGAAACGTAGATTAGAAACTATAACCTGACGCTATTGCGTCAGTTTTACTTATTTGAAAGACATCTTTAAACATATCTGACGATATCTTTAATATTACCATTCATATATGATAGTATCTTTATCATTTTAAGGGATATGGATGGATCTTTCTATTCCTCTATTGTTAATTTCATTGCATCGTAGCATTAATCTACAGGAACGATGTTGAAAGGAACAGACATTCTAGATGTTGATTATCATATGATTGCTATATTATCATTTATACCAAATTTTCCACAGAAGGCAGAGCTTCCGTCTATTGCACTAAAATTAAACAACAAGTGTAAAATTGCTATGAGATTCTTAAGTTTGAATCGCTCGTCCATTTTGCATGAATCGGCGATGTTCTTGAAAGCTACTTCTCATTTTTTTTCTTATATCGTTTGATAGAGCAAGGCTCAAAGTTTCATTATATAAATGCAATTTTTAGGAATGTAACGGGGTGGAATATCTCATCTAAGAACTTTCTTTTAATTAGTCACGATTTCCTCAAAATCTTCAAATCCTATAGAAATAGGGCAGAATCTGCATGAGGAGGGAATGTTCTCAGAAAGGCCAGGGCGCAAGGGTAAGAAGATTTTAATTAAGCTTTAACTTTTTTCATATGCAGGGTAATTAAACGGTTAATGACAGGGTATCATACTGCTTTCCATAGATTAATATAAAAGGTCATCTTTTTTGTAATATTTTTACTATTATCCATAATCTTATAATTATTTGACTGAATATCCCATACTTCGAAATTTATTATGTCAATTAGATTTATCGTCAATGTAACTTTATACGAAACTTATCGTCACTGATATGATAAAACGTTCTGTTGCTCTTATTGAATTACAGGTAATTCAAATTGGTACACGTTTCACATCGCCTAAGTTTAGCACATAATTGGGCTAAAACAACATTGTTATTGTCTACACAAAGGAAGCCAAAGAGAAAAAAAGAATTTTTTTTTTTTTTACATCGAAGAAATATGGTTTAAATTTTTTTTAGACATTTTGTGGATGATGACAACTCGCTGTCTCTTAATATTTTTAAAGTGTCTTCTCACTTTTTCTGGGATAATGAAAACAATAAATTTTCCCAACTCTGTCACCTGCTGTTTTGTATTTTTCATTTAATGTTTTCCATGTGACACAATGATATTTTTCAATTGGCTAGACCTTTCCTACTAGAGAAATTGGAAGGAGGAGCCTAGTAGGAAGGTGGTAAGTTATAAAGGGGAATATTCCTCTTCTCATCTTTTTAGTCGGAAAGAAAAAGAAAAAGTTCTCGGTTTGATCATGCGGATAATCAAAGTTATTTTAATGTCTTAAAGGATTATTTGATATTTTCCATTATTTATCCTCAATAACAATTAATTTATCTATGTATGTCTGTACTACTAATACTTTTCTTTTTTTATTGTATTAACTACTGGTTTGCATCTATAAGTCTCTCTCTCTCTCTCTCTCTCTCTCTCTCTCTCTCTCTCTCTCTCTCTCTCTAGGTAGTACCAGATGACTACCTAGGACTGCTCAAGATAACATTTCACTCTTTTCTTACGGTATCTGTTTCATTCGTGATTTTATTACGAATAGTCCTAAAAGGGAAAGATGTCTGGTTTCAGTTCCAGTTTCATCACCATAGATGCTCACCAGGCAACCCCAACATCCTACTGTGGTGCCCAACCACAGCAGTGGCCTCTCCGGTAAACAGTTTAAACTCAGGATCCCGGGCTAGGACACTGCCGTCTAAATACAGAAGGCCTGGGCATGCCGGCCGTGTGAGGGCTATGGCGTAATAGCCTGCGTCGGTTGGTCAAAGCAGCAAGCATTCAAACTCAGTCTGCAATCTGTCTTCTTCCGAGCAATAGCCTCTGGCGATGCTCCCTTTGTGATTTGTGTTTTATCCTCTAATATTGGATTTCATGCTGGGTATTATGCAAGGTAAAAGTTACACATAGTTTACTTATTAGATTTACGGTAGTGAAATAAAAAAAAAATATTTTATAGCTGCTTTACCAGTCGGTTTATATACAAAAGCCGGTAATTCCAGCTTGGTATGTTTGAATATCTTGGGAAAAAAGCGTAAACTAAACTTATTGCATTGCTACTTCACTTGTTATTTAGTCATTAATAACAAGATCTGCCAGGAGAGGAACAGGATGTAAGGCAGTTTTACTCTGTAATGAAGTTTTAAACTGGGATGTGATAAAATTTTAAATTTACCGTCACTGTTTTGTATTTCGTGTGGCCGTACGAAAACGCGACAGTGTTTTTAATAATATAAAGGCTAAAAGCATAGGCAACAAATTTCTTATCATAATTTAACTCAATTTATTTTGTTTGATCGGTTACTAGTATTTTAAAGTTTGGATGAGAAATGTTTTCTCAAAAATTATATAACAATAACATTATCTGCCATAAAAGCAGGATGACGAGATTCTGAAAATTTAAATAAGGGACGCCTAAATCAATGGCGTAGGAAAAAAATTTCCGTTGGGGGGGGGGGGGGGGCCTGCGTTTGAAATGGCACTCTCGCAATTTCTGCGTATCTGACAGGAAATTGCAGCATAGAAAAATAAAAATGAAATTTTGGGCGATTTTCATATAACCAATTGAAATTTTTACACAACGACTATCAACACCGGTAGGCCTACTTGATTAATTTAATAAAAAAACATACTGACGATGTTGATACTTTGCTATTAACGCAATCACAATATCTATCAAGTCAAGGCTATCGCTTTTTTAAGCATACTATATTTTTTTCTTACGATTTAGTATAGCTATAATTTGTTCGTCGGTTCCAATTTTATCGTTAAATCTTTAACGCCTTTCACATTTTTAATTTCGTTTAATTGATAGTTCACAGAAGACAATTATCTAATGTTTTAATTGATATTCAGTAATACTGCATTGGTTATAAATAAATCAAGGTTTCTAAAGTGCTTTTGTATTAGCAAAATACAGACATACACACACGTACATATATATATATATATATATATATATATATATATATATATATATATATATATATATATATATATATATATATATATATATATATATATATATATATATATATATATATATATATATATATATATATATATATATATATATATATATATATATATATATATATATATATGTATTACTTAGGCATGTTACTCACCGTTTATAATGAATAGGCAATGTCTTGGGGGCGTTCAAAACTGGAAGATAATCTTTTCTCCGGACGAACTGTCCTGCAGATAGTTTTCAGAATAATACCTTATTTCTGATGGAGCGTGTAAGCTTCACGATTTAGACTGCTTTGAATATGACATGACTTTCGTTGAGAACTAATGTCAACCTGACTGCAAAAAGTGGAAATGTAAGCTTCAGCAAAACAGCGGAAGGCATGCAGGATTTTATCAGCGAAAATCAATTGGACACGACCAAGAAATGCATAGTAGTTTTGATTGAAGAAAGTAACTAGTCAAGTAAAATGTTTTCAGTGTTAAAGCTTCGAGTAAAGATTAACTTCTCTTTTCACAAAAGAGGAAAATGAAATTGATTTTGCTGCTGTGTGGTTAAATGAGAAATTGTTCTTTATGCTGTATGAACTATAAGTTTTCGTTGCATAGTTTCTTTTGTTTTGTAGTAGTTTCAGTTTGTTTTTTTGAGACCATCGGGGTCAAAGTGTTAAATGTGTTTTTTGGAAAAGAAGTATAGTTATATGTTGAGATAATTCTGTGTTAACAATAATAAGTTGTTTACTTCGAGAGAAGAAATGTAAGTTTGTAAGTTCA
The DNA here is from genome assembly GCF_036898095.1 of Palaemon carinicauda. Lineage (NCBI taxonomy): Eukaryota > Metazoa > Arthropoda > Malacostraca > Decapoda > Palaemonidae > Palaemon > Palaemon carinicauda. Next base: position 72,769,639 of record NC_090726.1, on the reverse strand, counting down.
GTGTTAAGACGTAATTTATGAGGTCCTTTTTGAGTATGTACTTAGTAAAATTATGGAGAAAGAAATGTAAATTATGTACATTGATAATTTGGGAAATTTGTGTCAATGTTTGTTCTTACGTCATACTCCGTATTGTTGGTCAGTAGCCTACTTTGATCGTTATGAAATGTTTAAAAAGAAGGTTAGGTTATTGTTTGTCAGTTTTAGTCTGAGATTATACTAAATAATGAAGATTCATTTGATTAACGTAATAACAGAAGTGAGTTCAGTTGTCAACAGTTGTTAAGTAATTAGTAATATCACGTAGGAGATTTAAAGCTTTTGCATTTGGTTTCTTTTAGTCACAGCGTGCCATAAGGAACTTTTTTACCAGTGTTCGGTCAGATTGATGACACTAAGCATTGTTAACAAATTATTTTAAGTAAGTGATGTCAAATGATTTAACAGGGAGTGCGAATGCATTTTAAATTTGAAGGGTACCCGATTAGAGTCAGACGACATGAATGAATATGGATGAAACGAATGAGATGACTTGTGAATTCCCTGATTAAGCATTATGATGTCACTGTCACTGTTAAAGATCACATCTTGAATAAGTTTTTTTGTGTATTGAAAAGAAATCTAAGATTTTTACAAGTAACGTAATTTCTTTTTGCTTAAAGGTCAGAATTCAGTCCTTGTTTATTAACTCTGTATAGGATTGTGTGTTTTGGAAAAAATCGCGACAAGTGAAAAAGAAAAATTTTGTTTTTAGGTACTATTTGGCAACATGATACAGAGAAGAGAATTTGAATTCTTATGTATCTATAAGTTCCTTTTAACTCGTGAGAACAGATAAGTAATGTGGAAAATTTGAGAAATTGTGAACACGTTGCCGTAGATTTTTGTTTGTTTGTGTCAAAGAATACAATAAATGATCGGAATGATTGTAAAATCAGATATTGGTGACACGGTAATTTTAGCAATAGTGTTAAAAGATTTGATAGGCTAACATGTGACCCAGGCGAACTAGACACCATGTGTCAAGATCCTCAACAATTGTAAATCAAAATAAATCAGAATTCAAATAGCGGGGTCAGACAGAGGCGAATCTGCATCCAACAATGTGTATTTCACTAAAAATATTACAAGTCTTTGACCACACTTAAGTTGCTTGAAAGTCTGAAAAATTATCAATCTCATTCAAAAGATAAGTACTCTTTTCAAATAGTAGTTTTAGTTACATTAATCTTGGGAAAACAAACGGTCAGGGAACGAAGGAATTATTGCATTACTTTACTTTAAAGTTTCTCTCACTTTTCTCTTTACTCTAAAACATCTAAGCATAAGTTCTCAGAATATTAATCTTAGCAAGCAGCGTAACTACGAGACAATTATATCTACGTCTCGTGGCGACTCAGTCACGACTGAGATGACGGCCAAGGGCGTTGCTGGGCGTGACCCATGGCGTCCATGGGAAGAGGATATATATGGTCATACTTGTGGAATTATTCGTTATCCCAAACCGGATCCATCCGGAAGGTTTTCGCTCTCCTGGGGCGTTGCTCCCCCAAGGAATCTGCGAAAACAAGGAGGAGACAGAAGAAACCCTTTGTCTGCAGATTGACATGGAGACAGAATCCTGTCCCAGTAGAAGCTGAGAAAGCACACACTCCTAGACGAGCCAGCAAACTGAGGTAATTCACATGACCTCAAACAGAGGTTCACAAACAAGGTGTACGTGACACATGTCAGTATAAGCTTTGACAGGCGCCCTGTGTGTTGAAGAATAGCTTAGTCAAGCAATAAACTCTGATTCATTTAATGAGTTCTCAAGTTATTTACTTATTTTTGAGTAATGAAGGAATCATATTAACAAAACAAACTTTGGGTTAGAAGGTAATAATGAGTAACAATACCGTTGCCTCTATTAGCTAGTTAAAGTCTGGTAAGAAAAAGTTATATTACCTGTCAGATTGTGTTAAAGAAAAAAAGGATATGTTTTTTGGTGTCAAAGTATAACGTAAAAGGTGGATTTGGTTGTAATTAAGTGATTTGGTGAATCCATGAGATGAATTCTAGTATTTTAATGGCTTTGTGTACATTTAAAGACCAATAAGAGGCTAGTTAGTTGCCATTCCAAATTTTTCAAGTCTCAGTGACTTGTCTCAAAGATCAAACGAGATTTTCTTATGCACGTGAAGTTTATGTTTTGTTTTCTTTTTCTGTTTGTGTAGTTTGTTTATGCCATAATGCCTGTTTTATGTATAAGTTAAGGATGTAATTTTAAGATTTTGAGCTGAGTTTGTTTTTTACGGTGTCAGTATTTTTTGCATGCTATGTTTTTCAGTTTTCTTTTTCTGATGTTTTTAGCTTTAATTTCTTTGCTCGCTAAGAAATGCAAGAAAGGTGCGAGGTAAAAAGATGTTGGTGATTGTTGGAGAGTTTGGTTCAGCGGAATTCAACCCCTGGGAGTCCGTGTGTAAGTGGTTGCGTTTGCGTACGTGCACGTGAGTGTATGAGACGCGCAGAGAGAGAGAGAGAGAGAGAGAGAGAGAGAGAGAGAGAGAGAGAGAGATGCGAGATTGCGCACGCAAAATGAAAAAAAAAAGAGAAAAAAAGTGTGGAAATGACTGAGAGGAAATTTGTTTCTTTGTATCTGATGGTAACGCAAGAGCCTTTGTTTGCATGATGTAGGTCAGCTTGGATGAATAAGTGTCCTAGAATGATTGTTGTTTGTTTTCCAGAGTTTGAGTTCGGCTTAGTTTGAGTGCGAGCAAAATAGATGAAACAACACAAGATGGGAATGTCGTTGTTGTGAAAGCACTGTATGTAGGTTGTGTCTTTGTTGTGAAACTTCTGTCAGAAAGCTTGTTTTTGGTTGTGATGCGAACAATGTGTCAGCAGCTTGCCCAGGTTAGAATTCGAACAACTGGGCATGGAGAGTTGAAAACATAGCCCCAATGACAATGTCGTCATGTGGGCGCTTGGAAAAATCGTGTCAGAGAGAGAGAGAGAGAGAGAGAGAGAGAGAGAGAGAGAGAGAGAGAGAGAGAGAGAGAGAGAGAACTTTCTGTACTTGGGCATTGAGATGCCCTTAGAGTTTTTGACGTCCCTTGTTGTGAGTTGGCAGGTACTAATTGAAACTTGGGAATTTGGACATTCCTGTTGTGGATGTTGAAGAATTGTTTTCTTTGTTCACCATGTGGTTGGACTGGTGTTCTGTTTGATGCTTTTTTTTGTGCCCTACCTGACCCTGGTGGAGGGGAAGAAAGGAGGCCAGACTCTTATGCTGGCGACCCCTTTCTTAAGAGAGGTTGCTTTGTTGCCCTCAATCAAGATGCTTTGAGGAAGACCGCCGCCAGAGTTCGTGCAAGGAACACGGAGGTCGGGGAAACTCCCCCACCCAAGGAGTGGTTCCGGGGATCCCAGGCATGCCTTACTTAATGCAGAGTATAGGCATAGCTAAAATGAGTAGTCGTAATGGTACCATTTTTTTTATCTTTTTTTTTTTTTTTTTTTTTTTTTTTTTTTTTTGCATGGATATCTGCATCAGCCTGCAGAAGTGTTCCGAGTGGAGGATCAGAGGTTTGTTTGACTATGATACTTTTTGTATACATGATACAGCTAATTAACTGTTGATAGTGAGGCGCATTAATTAATTTTTGATACAGCTCTTTTGAGATATTGGATAATGTTTTATCGTGTTTTGAGATATTGGATAATGTTTAATCGTGTTTTAAGATACTGGATAATATTTTATTGTTTAAAGATATTGGGTAATGTTTTATCATGTTTAAAGATATCAGATACTGATCTTTTTTTGTGGATTCTTTACATATTATGGCCATACGTAATAGCTATTATTATCACTATTTAATAATAACTGCAGTTGATCCAGGTATACCCAGGAGATACAAAAGTATCTATGGAGAGTGAATATTTAAGATACGTGCACATGTGTTGATTTTCCGAGAAATTATTATTTTTTTTTTTGTGAAACTTTTCTCTTAGGTAATCTGAGTTTTTTGCTAGCTACTATCGTTTCGGGTGGGAATGTAATGAATGTATAATGTATTGTGTTTACCAGTACTATATCTTAGATCTCTTTCAGACTGAGAGTCTAATGAATGAGCCACAGTGTAGGCTTGACATATGAGGGCATTAATTCTTTTTGTACGATGACTACATCCACTAATGGACTGTATTTTTAAATACAAGGGTTACTTTCTGCTGTATAAATTATAACTTTGCAGTCACTGTCCTCTGTTATATATTCTCTTGATAAATCATACAGTATACATACATGTTCATAAGTAAAGTATGTATATGATGGATACAGACAAGTGTAGTGTTGATTGATGGTTTATTTACTATTTGAATTATGTTTAACATACGTTCGCTGATAATGAGTATTTTTGTATGATTTGTTTTAATGATGGAAGTCTCTGTTTCAGATTCCATTTGCTAATATGTAATCTTTGAGTATTTTGGTTCTTGATTTTTAGTTACTCATGTTATATTTCTTATGCATCAATATTATTACAGTTCCCATTTTCTCATGGTAAAAAGCACAACTACTATTATGATATGTGCGAACTTGCTTTGTTCAGATTTTGTAGTTTGGTTGCTAATTGTTTTTCTTTTGTGAGAATTTGGGCTTATGTGAAATCGAAGCGAAACACAGCAGAACAGTCACGTTTGAGGTTTTGTTTGGTTTTGAGTAGTATCAGGTAAAGTAAATTATGTTTCTGACACTCAGACAGTATTGGGGCTTGAATTAAAAGTGAAATTTGTAGTAAATCTTTTCTTTGGAACCTACCACATTTCAAGAAGAAACTGTAACTCGGTAGGGGGAGATTTGTCACAAGTAATACCGAAATATTGAAGAATTGAGGTTATGTCGATGAACTCTTCTACTGCTTTCGCTCGATTACTAGACACTACGTAAGCTTTGACTGGCGCCTCATAGGTGGTGATAAGACCATTTTTTGTTTTTGACTTTGCCGTTGCAGGAAAGGAGTGGGGAGACTACTAACAAAGAGACCGTTGAGCTTAAAAGAGGGTACCAATACCTAGGAACCCCCAGGCGAGATGGCATCAACCCCCTCTGGCGCCCATGAATTACGCCGCCCAAAGCCTACCACACCTTGGATCAATTTGAAGATAGTGTACCAACCGTGTGTCACACGATCGTACATAGTAACGAGTTTCCATTTTGTGTATATATTATGCTTGTATCTTCGCTCTTCCCTCACACTAAAAAGAACCTGAATAAACATGCCTGTTTTTCTCACCGTTAACAGAGTCAGTTTTGAACATGAAATTTCCTGTTGCATTGAGCTTTTGTATATAACGGAGAGTGTTCTATAACAAACTCACTCAGTTGCTTTCATCCTGTCTTTGAGTCACAAACTTCTCTTGGCCCGTCTCATTGGTGACCCCGGAAGTCGACTCACTCCTCCGTCCTTCCACCCCCCCCTCACCCCTCCGTCGTTGGTACTATGGCGGACTCTAAGGAAGTTAATGCTACGGCTCCCCCATAGAAACTTTCGTCATTGGCCAGCGGAGAGGCGTTTGCTTGGTTTCAGCGAGCAAAAGTCCAGTTCCACATCAAGAGCGTGACTCACTCAACCACCAAAGCAGATTATGTTCTCGCGGCGATACCCGAGGATACCTTCCCGGAAATATCCTACTGGCTTTGTGAACAAGGGGACACCTCAATAGCATATGACGCCCTCAAAACATGCCTTCTGCAGCAGTATTCGCCGTCACTAGCCGCCCATATAGCAAAGCTTTTTCAGCTCTCGCGACAATCATTGGGGGACCAAAGGGCTTCGTTCGCCCTCAGGGAAATGACCAGTATAGCTCGCCCGTAACCTGCCGCAGATGGCTCTCCTCGTGAGGTGAACCTACTTCGTGCCCTTTGGATACGCTGTTTACCCGGACCTATACGCGCTGCCATACCCGATATCGATAATTTACCCATAAAGGACTTGATTACCAAAGCTGACGCCCTTATGGACAGCCACTTCAAGACCTCAATCAACGCGTCCACCCTGACGAAGAGGACGCCTTTTCAATGTCAACCGAAGCTGATGTGAATGGCGTAGGACATACACGCCTACCCCGTGACGTGCCGAAGCGGCGACAAAGCCACCTACCACCCGCTACTCGCTCGCCCCCGAACCAACAACTTTTACAGCCACTTACACCTCCCATCGGTCACAGTTTTGCTACTACCACTTCAGATTCGGGGCAACCGCAAAGAAATGTGCCAACGATTATCAGTGGCCAAAAAACCTGTTAGTAGGCCATCGCTCGTGGCGGTGGCCTCCTGTGTCTCTAATCTTTTTTTTTTACATGAAGCAGGAACCAGCGTACAATTTTTGGTAGACACGAGTGCTTGTCGTTCTCTTTTGCCAAGGAAACTCTTCAGGACACGACATAGTCTGTCTACGTCTGCCGACATCCACTTGCTAGCTGCCAACGGATCTGCGATACCCAGCTATGGTTACGAGAACCTCATATTATCATTCAGAAACGGTAAATTTAATTGGAAGTTTCTCGTTGCTGACGTCACATTGCCAATACTTGGTGCGGATTTCCTCTCTCATTTCCACCTTCTGGTCGATGTCGCCCACCGATGATTGGTCAACGCAGACTCGTACTTGTCCATACCTCTTCAACCTGCCCCCTCCAACCTCACTCTCCACATCAGCGCACCCGCGGATGCCTACGCCCACATCCTCACCAAATGCCCACGGCTCCTGCCAAGCACGGTATTTATCACTATATCAAGATGACGGGACGCCCAGTCTTTGCAAAATTCAGACGTCTGGCACCTGAACGATTGGCAGCCGCCAAACAGACGTTTGCCGAAATGGAGGGAATTAGCCTTTTCCAAAACGCCCCCCGCCCATGGTCGTCACCCTTACACATCGTTCTGAAGAAAGACGGCTCCCTCCGTCCGTGTGGGGATTACAGGCGCCTGAACCTGCAAACAAAACCGGATCACTATCCCCTCCCAAACATCGCCGACACGACCTACTACCTGCACAAAGTAAAGGTTTTCTCTACGCTTGACCTTCTGAAGGGGTATTATCAGGTGCCTATGAACCCAGAAGACATCCCCAAGACCGCCATCACCACTCTGTTTGATACATACAACTTCAATTACTCCTGTTTTGGCTTTCGTAAAGCTAGGTCCAGGTTTCAACGTCTCATGGATGGCATCTTAGGGGACCTCCCCTTCTATGATGTTATGTAGACGACATACATGTGTTCTCCTCCTCAAAAGAGGAACACCTCTGTCACCTGCGCATCGTGCTAGACCGCCTCCAACAAAACAGCATTGTAGTCCGGTACGACAAGTGTACCTTTGGCACCAACGAAGTGTCGTTCTTAGGGCACCACATCACTCCTGAAGGAGTCCCCTCCCTGAGAAGGTTGCAGCCGTTCAGGACTTCCCCCCGCCCTCGACCGTCAAAGTTTTGCAGGAATTCTTTGGCATGATCAACTATTATCACCGTTTTCAGCCAGCCATTGCCACCACTCCTGCTCCCCTCTATGCCTCCCTCAAGGGCAAGCCAAAGGACTTGAAGTGAGGTCCCCTTCAAGAAGCGTCCTTCTGCAATGCAAAGAAGCCCCTATCAACCGCTGCGGCTCTCACTTTTCCTATCCCACACGCCCCTCTCCTTCTCTCCACCGATGCCAGCGACATCTCTATTGGTGGAATACTCGAGCAGGTGGTCAACGGCTCACACCGCCCATTGGCCTTCTTCAGCAGAAAAATGTCCAAGGCAGAATTGGGTTATTCTACCTTCGATCGCACATTGCTGGCGGTGCACTTGGCTGTCCGTCACTTTCGCCATTTCTTAAAAGGTACGCCCTTCGTTATTTGCACAGACCATATGCCTCTGGGAAAATGAATCCCATTGCCGAAGCCCTGTCAAGAAACATGTTGGCTGCCATTCAACTGGGATTGGATTACAACGACCTGGCTGAAGCCCAACGGCAGGATCCAGAGTATCAAGCATGTAGGACATCCTGCACGTCCCTCCGTTGGGAAGACTTTTCCCTCGAAGACTCCAACACCACCCTCCTCTGTGACGTCAGTACTGGTAGACTGCAACCTTGGATTCCTGCTCCCATGCGCCAGTAGATGTTTGATTTCATTCACGGCCTTTCACATCACTCTTGCTGTTCTACTGCACAGCTGCTGAAGACGAAGTTCATTCTGCACGGCCTTTCTAAGGATGCTAAGGATTGGGTCCACGTCTGTACGTCTTGCCTAACTTCCAAAGTACATCAACACACGGATTCATTAGGGGGCACCTTTCCTCAACCTCAACGTCGTTTCGCATAAATTCACATCAACGTTGTAGGCCCACATCACAAGGACATCGTTACCTGTTTACCGTCATCGACCGCTCCACTCGTTGGCCTGAAGCCATTCCCATGGAAACTGCAACGTCCGCTTCATGTACATCTGCCTTACTCTCAGGATGAATTGCAAGATTTGGTATCCCTGAGCATATTACTTCTGACAGGGGTACCACTTTCACCTCTCAATTGTGGACATCATTGGCGAATCTCCTGGGCATCACCCTACATCAGACAACTGCCTATAACCCCACTGCCAATGGAATAGTTGATAGTTTTCATCGCACCCTCAAAGCAGCTTTGATGCCCCGCTGCAAGGATTCAAACTGGTTTACTCAGCTTCCCTAGATCCTCCTGGGACTAAGGACCACTTCTAAAGATGCCCTCGACGTCTCGGCTGCTGAAATGGTGTATGGCGACCCGTTGGTCATCCCTGCCGAATTTTTTCTGTCTACAACCTCCGACGATGATCTCCAGCGCATACGTCACGTCGTGGGAAAATTTACTCCATGCCGCCAGACTACCAAGCCCCCAGCAAAGCATCACATACCGACAGACTTGCACTCTGCAAAGCATGTCTTCCTGTGCAACGACATTAGCAAGCCACTGCTAACGCCCCCTTACACGGGCACTTTCCTTGTGATCCAACGCAGTCTGATAGCATTCCTACTAAACTTTGGTGGCAAAGAAGGCTTGGTCTCCATTGATCGTCTAAAACCTGCTTATCTCCTGCCATATGACCCGCCTACAGTTCGCCTCTCTAGATCAGGATGCTCTATTTAACACGTACAGTATGTCATTTTTAGGTGGGGAGCCATATACCAACCGTGTGTCACACGATCGTACATAGTAACGACTTTTCATTTTGTGTATATATTATGCTTTTATTTTCGCTCTCCCCTCGCACTAAAAAGAACCTGAATAAATATGCCTGTTTTTCTCACCATTAACGGTGTCGGTTTTGAACATGAAATTTCCTGTTGCTTTGAGCTTTTGTATATAAAGGAGAGTGTTCTATAATAAACTCACTCAGTTGCTTTCATCCTGTTTTTGAGTCACAACCTCTCGGCCCGTCTTAATAGTTACGACTAATGGCTAACGTCCTTTCCCGTTTGTGCCCGTTCTAGAAAGATAAAAACTTGTATTTTTGTTGTTATGTTAACGTAACTTATATTTGGTCTCCCTTTGCTGATAGTCTCGTAAACGCCCTAACCTAGATTTGTATTAAATACCTGTAAGAGCACTCATCAACTATTTATTTAAGAAGATTGACTTTCAATGACTAAGTCGCTACCACTGATAATTTACTTGTTGAAGTTATGAAAGTGCGCTATGAACTTTGTACTCTCTAATTCAACTACATGTAGTTGAAAGAACAGAATTGCATCTGTCTTATAACTGTCTCCTTGATTTATATTTAATTAACTGTTTACCCATGATTGGGACACGGGGGATACCAACCAGTATGACAAATAATCAGTGTATACAAGTATAAAGAATATGCTTTCCGTTATTTGCATTCGCTTAAATATTATAGTCATTGGTAAGGTATGACCTGATGTCATAGGTTAGATTAGTTTGAGAGGTTATGTTAGGAGTACGTAGTATATGAGACCATGAGTCATGTTCCTTTACATGACATTAGATTGCCATGTTCCAGGTGGTCCCTGATCAGGTAGGACTTGGAATCAATGGTTAGGAAAATTATAAATTTAATTTATAAAATTTTACTTTTTCTATTTCCCTCTACCCTGTAATATGGGCAAAAAACATAGCTAAAAAAATAAAAAAAAATAAAGATGAAGACACGCACAATTTGAGCAGCTAAAAGCCAAAGCATGAATGGTCAAATAAAAAAAACTATTACTATAAGAGAAGCAAGAAAGAAAAATTCAATTTACTGGAAGCAAGGAACCCTGTCCCGACCTTAAATATAGAGATACAGCAGCAATACATATTTTTAATATTCGAAGACAGGTTGTATAGTTTAAATCACTCATATCATAACAGAAAAAAAAATAACTATCTTGGTAGCTGACACATTCAGGTGAATAGGTATCTAGAATGGCATCTGTTTTGAAGAATGAAGAAAAGGACTTTTAATCGTAAATGAATAGGCTGCGGTGGAAGGAAATATGTCAACAATAGATTCAAATTAGGAAATATTTTTTTTTCTAATGTTACTGTTCATAGAATATTGTATTTTTCCTTGTTTCCTTTCCTTACTGGACTTTTTTCCTTGTTGGGGCCCCTGGTCTTATACCATCTTGCTTTTCCAGCTGGGATTGTAACTTAGCAAGTAATATTATTATTATTATTATTATTATTATTATTATTATTATTATTATTATTATTATTATTATTATTATTATTACTTTTATTATTATTATTATTGTTATTATTATTATTATTATTATTACTATTATTATTATTATTACTAGCCAAGCTACAACCCTAGTGGGAAAAGCAAGATGCTGTAAGCCCAAGGGCTCCAATAGGGAAAAATAGCCCAGTGAGGAAAGGAAAAAAGGATTTGAATAAATGATGAGAATAAATTAACAATAAATCATTCTAAAAACAGTAACATCAAAACAGATATGTCCTATATAAACTATTAACAACATTAAAAACAGATATGTCATATATAAACTATAAAAAGATTCATGTCAGCCTGGTCAATATAAAAACATTTGCTCCAACTTTCAACTTTTGAAGTTCTACTGATTCAACTTCCCGATTAGGAAGATCATTCCACAACTTGGTAACAGCTGGAATAAAACTTCTAGAATACTGTGTAGTATTGAGCCTCATGATGGAGAAGACCTGGCTATTAGAATTAACTGCCTACCTAATATTACGAACAGGATAGAATTGTCCAGGGAGATCTGAATGTAAAGGATGGTCAGAGTTATGAAAAATCTTATGCAACATGCATAATGAACTAATTGAACGACGGTGCCAAAGATTAATATCTAGATCAGGAATAAGAAATTTAATAGACCCTAAATTTCTCTCCAACAAATTAAGATGAAAATCAGCAGCTAAACACCAGGCAGAAGAACAATACTCAAAACAAGGTAGAATGAAAGAATTAAAGGACTTCTTCAGAATAGATTGATCACCAAAAATCTTGTAAGACTTTCTCAATAAGCCAATTTTTTGTGCAATTGAAGAAGACACAGACCTAATGTATTTCTCAAAAGTAAATTTGCTGTCGAGAATCACACCTAAAATCTTAAAAGAGTCATACAAATTTTAAAAAAAACCATTATCAATACTGAGATCCGGATGTTGAGGAGCCCCTGTCCTTGACCTACTTACAATCATACTTTGAATTTTATTAGGATTCAACTTCATACCCTATATTTTGAACCATGCACTAATTTTAGCTAAATCTCTATTAAGGGATTCACCAACCTCAGATCTACATTCAGGGGGTGGAATTTATGCAAAGAGAGTAGCATCATCTGCATATGCAACAAGGGATGGCATCACGTTTCAACATTATTGGCTTCCTAAAACTAGTTACAATAATAATAATAATAATAATAATAATAATAATAATAATAATAATAATAATAATAATAATAATAATAATAATAATATGTCAACTATTACAAAATATGAGTATAAGGAATGGAAGACATGGAACTGTATCCAGATGTTGATAGATTAATTAAGTGTACAAAAGGCTACAGGAGATGATTATAAATAAATGTAGGAAAATAGCTTCAAGTTATTATTGAGGATATCAACCAAACACATGCAAATTCAGTAAATATTCCAAAATTGTTGGGGTACTTTTGTAGCTTCAGATTAATGCTACAACTAGAGCAGAAATTCAGACTCGGCTATTACTTCAAGAATAAACAGGTTGCACATGCCACGTCTATTATACATGTCTAGTTCATAATTGCAATCTATCATAACTATAAAGAGAAATTATGACCGTTCTTCGGACACATTCTCAGAAGGTTACCATTAAAAGTCTTTGCCATATTTCGTCACACCATCTGGGTTTGACTGAATCTTTCTCTTTCCCTCAGAAAACAACAATCTTCGAAAATGTACATTGTGAAGCCTGGGAGACGAGAACACCTATCCTATATCTAGCAAATATACAAAGAAGGAAAAGGAATATCACAGTAAGCAAATCCATATTTCTGGTAAATATTGTGAGAAATATACCATGCTCCCTGAGACAGGATCGAGAGAGAAAAGTCTCGAAAGCCATGGAGATGAAAGGACAGTTTCCCTCTTCAAGAAATCTTGTTCACAAAATCGAAGATTTTGAGGACTGACGAGGACACAAAACTAGTGTTTTGAAACTCTCTCCAGTTTCTATCAAGACTCGTTTTTGATGATAAATTACAGTCCATCGACGAGAAATTTTCCGCTTGAATTTTCTTTTGCTAACATTATTCTATTTTTTTTTTCTACCTTTTTATTATCGCTCTATATTAATTCAAAAGATTTTTAAATGAAAACTGTTTCTATTTTGTGTCTACAGTAGTTATTTTTCTTCTAAGTGTTCAATAACCTAATACATTAATTTTATAAATACTCTTGTTGATATACATAGTCTTCGAGATGTGAGAGCAAAACTAGAAACATACACTCTCTTTGAAATTCTAATTTGATTTTTGAGTGTGGGATCTATAGACCAGTGCAAGGGCCTCTGAGGCCATTCCGGCTCAAGTGCATACACTACGAGGTAAAAGTTGGAGGAGGATTGCCTTATGCCTCATTGCCTTATTTTATGTTTGGGTTCCCCCAGGTCCCTCAGTGTGAGGCACCTCGTATATCCACCAGAGAGTTGCTAATGCATCTTCCGGTGTATTTTGCATGTTCCAGTCTTGGATGGTCTAGGATGTATCTTAGGTATTTATCGAGCTTATTCACAAACACATCTACGCTCACTCCTGATATGTTTCCTAGATGAGCTGGCAGCGCATCAAATAGTCGCTGCATTATCGATGCTGGTGCGTAGTGGATTAATGTCCTGTGCGCCTTCCTTAGTTTTCCTGGTATATTTTTGGCACTATTAATCTACCTCGGCTTGCTCTTTCTGATATTTTTAGCTCCATGATGTTTTCAGTAATTCCTTCTATTTGCTTCCATGCTTTTATTATCGTGTAGCATTCTCTTCTCTTTTCTAGACTATATAGTTTTAAAATTTGCAGTCTTTCCCAGTAGTCAAGGTCCTTAACTTCTTCTATTCTAGCAGTAAAGGACCGTTGTACACTCTCTATTTGTGCAATATCCTTTTGGTAGTGTGGGTACCATATCACATTGCAGTACTCGCGTGTACTACGTATATGAGTTTTGTAAAGCATAATCATGTGTTCAGCTTTTCTTGTTTTAAAGTGTCTGAATAACATTCCCATTTTTGCTTTACATTTAGCCAACAGTGTTGCTATTTCGTCGTTACATAACATATTCCTATTTAACATTACACCAAGGTCTTTAATTGCTTCCTTGTTTGTGATTGTCTCGTTATTAGGTCCCTTGTATGCATATACCATTCCTTCTCTGTGGAGAGCAAAAGGGATGAAAGGAATTAGGAACCAGAGCCGACCCTTAAGTAGGCTAATGCTTGCAGTTCACCGCAAGCGGTGAACTGATGGCACTACCCCACTACTCTCTTTGGGATAGAATGCTTTGAAATTTTGTTATGATTTGAAAATATATAGTGATCAATTAGAATAATTGAGAGTACTTCCAAACACGATGAAATAAAAGTTTCCGTTTAGCCACGAGGCATACTTCTTGAAATATTTTTCTTAGTCCTTTCTTACATGATATCCGTATAAATGAAAAAGCGAAAAATTCTCAAAATATAATCACCTTTTCAATAGTTCCTTTTCAATTATCTCACAAGAATAACTATTCAAACACGATTTAAAATTATTTTGATTTAATATTCTATTAAAATGTTACAATTTAAGGGTAAATCCTTTAGGAATTTGTCTTACAAAATATCCAAGAAAATTCAAATTCTTAAGTATTATAAACACTCATACCTGTGATTTGAATATGTATATATATATATATATATATAAATATATATATATATATATATATATATATATATATATATATATATATATATATATATATATATATATATATATATATATATATATATATATATATATATATATATACATATATATATATATATATATATATATATATATATATATATATATATATATATATATAGATATATATTTATATATATAGTTCAAATAACACATTTAATGACTAATATAGAAAGTATAGTACAGTTGTGCTTGATGAATTTTGCAATAGGATAAAGGTTAAAAGAAAATTCAAATTCTTAAGTATTATGAACACTCATACCTGTGATTTGAATATGTATATATATATATATATATATATATATATATATATATATATATATATATATATATATATATATATATATATATATATATATATATATATATATATATATATATATATATATATATATACATATATATATATATATATATATATATATATATATATATATATATATATATATATATATATATAGTTCAAATAACACATTTAATGACTAAAATAGAAAGTATAGTACAGTTGTGCTTGATGAATTTTGCAATAGGATAAAGGTTAAAAAGAAATGTAAACAATACGTAGCCTAGGTTTTGTGAATGATATCAATTCTTGAGTTGTTTTTTTCATGAGTAAACAAATCTATTTTTTGAACCAGATAAAAAGTCTCTTTCTTTCTCGTTCTCAGAAGGTTTTATCATTTTGCTTGTAAAATCCGGCTAAATTAGCCACCCGTTTCTGAATCAAAACCTATTCAAGAATTCTACACCTACATCACATCGTAAGAGATTAGTACAACGACGAAACATTTATGTAAACTGTGGTAAAAAATGTCATATTTTATTGCAACCTTAGAAAATTTAAGGAAAATGCTTTAACAGTTGTAGCTTTTGCTTCTGTAACTTTTATCTTTGCTCTTCAAATTCTGCTCTTCAAATTAGTCATCATGTTTCTAAGGTGTGGCTGACATTTTTATTTCAATATATCTTTGAGAATGAGACATTCTATTGAGATCTTAACTTTCTAAAAAAAAGTTTACCTATTCTCACTGATCATTCAACAAATCAAGCTATATTAAAAGATAAAAACTGCTTTTCTTTAATTAAAGAATAACCATATAAAAAATATCCAAACTCAGTTATGGAAAAGTGTAGCCGAACATAAAATTGAGAATTAATATGAAATACGATAAATATAAAGCTAAAATAAAAAATTGGAAATATACAAAAGATTACTGAAGATAAATGAGAGCATCTTCAGGTGAGAGATATTAGTCTAGAAAATATCTGTGAGTTTTTTTTTCTTTTTACTTTACGAGCTGAAACAACTACAATTAATGTCAAGGGAGTTTTGGCCATATCTCTTTCTCTCTCTCTCTCTCTCTCTCTCTCTCTCTCTCTCTCTCTCTCTCTCTCTCTCTCTCTAAGAAGAAAACTGCTTTTTCTATGCATTATCCTTCTATTGACTCTGCTTGGAAGGAGAAAGATATTGAGAAAACCATAAGCTCTTTGACGTTGAACATATCAGATACTCCAGCGGAGGTACCAATATCTACGATGGATATTTCAGACAAGGTATATTTTTCCATTAATTGAAAGAGAAAAAAAATTTTTACACCTATAACACTAAACTGACATACCATTAAAAGTTTCTCTATGAATGCGTAACATGCTTTTGTAGATGGGAATCGGTTTAGCAGACTTTTTCTAGCTTCGCGACGTATGGCTCCCTGTTGCAATTAACTGCCTTGAATTCTCAAAAAATAAGAATGTATGGAAGTAAGGATTTCATGTCCAAGACTGACTGCATTTCTTAACTTTGCTATTTTATACCTGTCTTTTGGCTTGCTTTGACTTAAGGTAGATGAAACTTTAGGGTTTCGGTATACTACTGATATAAAAGGATTCGTGCACTCCAAATACGTATATATAGACAACCCTGTTGAGTTTCTATCTTTAAATGAAGCGTTGATATGAAGATTCAAGGCATTACTTTGGAGATACATTTCCTTTGTAATGTTTCCTCGGCTCTTGTCAAAAGGTATGTGGCAATTCTTTTGTTTTCAAGAGCTTAAAAGAATTAATACAATTCCCACGTGCATAAAATTTTGAAGGAGTCTTTCCACACACAAAGCCGGGACTATCCTGACCAGTAAGACACGTTCACTGTATCCAAATTTCATAGCAAATGTAATTTTCTTTGCAGTGAGCAGAAAATAATACAGTATATACATTTTTCAAAGTCTTAAGATATATCTATAATGTTTTCTGCATTGATAAGTAAATCTAAATTATGAATATTCTCGTTGGGATTTGAACTAATTCAGAAGTATTGTCGTACAGGGAAATAAATATCCCTAGTATTCTAGGATCCGCTGGGAAAAAAGAATACTGCCCGGAATTTTTTTGCGGACACCGAAGACATACAAAAATAATATATCTTTTTTTTTTTTCCTTTTTCATTCAATGTCTGTATAAAAAGAAACAATTATTGGGACCATGAACATTCATCATTTTGTCAATATATAATTTTACCGAAAGAAATCGATTACTGCTTCTTTTTACAGGAAGTTATAAGCTGAAGTGTTCGTAATTGGCAATTAGGAAAATATCCATCGTAAATCTAGTAAGTAATATCGAAGATATGGTTTTCCCTTCAGGTAGGTAACTTGGCAATAACCAGTTCTATATTTCTAATAACTCTGCCTCACACATGAGTAGAAGCGAACAACTTGGGAGACAGAGAAGGAAATCCAATAGAATTAATAGGAGTTGGCAGTGTTTTCTCTCAGGATACTTTCAAATCAAGAAAATTCCAGAAGAAGATATCACCTGGAAAAAGTAAGTGAAAAAGATTTG
Organism: Palaemon carinicauda; assembly: GCF_036898095.1. Taxonomy (NCBI): domain Eukaryota; kingdom Metazoa; phylum Arthropoda; class Malacostraca; order Decapoda; family Palaemonidae; genus Palaemon; species Palaemon carinicauda. The sequence continues at coordinate 72,752,333 of NC_090726.1, read as the reverse complement.
AAATGTATAGAAGCTTTTCCTGTTGTGTTTTTTTTTTTTTCCCGCGAGAATTCTATTGGAAAATGAATTTGAAGACTCTCTTATGCTAAAGCCGTTATATTTATTAGCGTGCCATACGTTGGTGAACTACTAAAGTAAATAAGAGAAAAAAGTTGAGATATGATAAAAAATGAAATAGATGATAAACCAAACACATGTAATATTTGTGAATTTTCAAGTACTGTAGAGCCATTCAATAATTTTAGTCAATAATTAATATTGAGTTATATATTGTCGCTTTTGTATACCTGTCACATGTTCTTATTACCAATATTAATTGAAATTTGAAATATTACGGAAGGCATAATTCTAAATGATATTCGACAGAAAAGGTAATACCAACAATATACAGTACAGTATTTGTCTTATGATACATTCACAGCTCAACTATCTTATGGTTACGATATAACTACTGTTAAATTCTTTTTATATTATAAATACTCGTAAAATACAGGAGGCCTACTTTGAGTGGATTGATACCAGCGAATCCACTAACCTTGCAAGTGATATTCAATCCCTTTAGTAATACATTCCTTCCGGTCAATCCGAATCAAATTTTCGCTGATGAATGTGTTTAGAATAATAACGGCGAACCAAGCAGGACTTGCAGAAATCGAACTATGTGCATTAAATGAAACAAGAAGTTCCTCTTTTTCTTATCAATTGTTCACTCGCAGTTAATTGCAGTAAATTGCCAACTCTTTATGTGTAATGTTAGAAGAATTAGTTTCTCACTTATCTTAGATCGACATTTAAATTCTATAACTCATACTTTAATGTATTTTCAAGTAGAATAACGTGATACCTTAATATAATAATTCAAGTCTTTAAATTGCAGAAACTGTCATATTAGATTTTTCAAGTCTCCATCG
>NC_090726.1:72698922-72746422 GCF_036898095.1 Palaemon carinicauda | reverse complement strand
AAGCAAAATAAAGAAGACATTTATCAAAGTCCGCGAGGCAGGAATTGAATATCGAATAATGATTTTATTTCGAAGGTGATATTTGCTATTTCGATGACCTCATGATTGATATCACCTTGTAGATTATCGGTTTTTGGAGACCACTATTATAAGAATGAAATAATTACCTTTCCATGTTGAGTGAACATTATTATCTTTTAAATGGAGTTGAAAAGATCTAAATGTATCTAAGAATCTCTCTCTCTCTCTCTCTCTCTCTCTCTCTCTCTCTCTCTCTCTCTCTCTCTCTCTCTCTCTCTCTCTCTCTCTCTCTTAGTATAAAAAGAGACCTTCCTCTAAAATACGACCATTATCGCATCTGATTCTAAAACCGTTTCGTTCGAAATCGTTCCCTATCATTGCACTCGTTGTTTATCTACTCTCGCGAATGGAATCGGACACTGATACCATAAAGAGTCGGCACTAAACAGAGAACCTAATGAGGTGTAAAACACGGCCATATGGACATGTCCTTCCTTGCTAGATTAATGTGGGTGATTATCATCTTCCTTTTAGCCGCTGTAACTGAGAGAATCACTTAATGGTTTGTATTGATGTGGAAAGAATTATATCGGACTTTCTGAAAGGAAGAAATACCGTCGCCTCTTTTCATCTCTTGGTGGTTCACAGACGTTGGCTAAGATTAAACTTCGAAATTGGAAAATACAATTCAACTATCATTTAAATTATATACTGATTTAAAACGAAGAATAAAAGTTTTTCTGGGTTCTTCGTGCTACTTGAAATAAAGGATAATCCAAGAATTTGCTCAGCTCAATTAAAACACAATTCAGAAACTACAGTTGAATCCTTTTACAAAATTGTTTATTAATAGACTAGTACATGAAGTTACAAATTTTTTGATGTGCCAGTATTAAAAATTTTATTCCTAATTATGTACTAAGAACCCCAATTTCATAATATTGTAGGTACATGAAAAAATTACAGCACTGCTTCTTAAAAGGAAGTTTTTTTTTTTATTTATTTCACCCTTATGTGGAAGTTTTCTTGTTCGTTTCTATAAGTTTTTCTTACATACTTTCTTCTCATAACTTGAAATGAACATAAGAAACTTGTTCATTCTATTTGTCTACATTCATACACTTATTTTTTATTGTCGGTTCTCATAAGCACAAGTTGTTATGGGAAGTCATTATGTCATATATGTTCTACATCTCTTCATCACAAGAATAAATCTTTTTTTTCTATTTCAAGCATTGACTCAACTCTCTCTCTCTCTCTCTCTCTCTCTCTCTCTCTCTCTCTCTCTCTCTCTCTCTCTCTCTCTCTCTCTCTCTCTCTAAATAATAATTCGAAATAGGTCTGTATGAACTTAATTCCTGAAAGAGTAGAAGACTCTTCAGATCTAGTTTAACGTTAGCCACCCTTTAAGATTTAGGAAACTTTTACTCATCGATATCAGTAATTACTATTCTTTTAATTATGTCAGCTAGACAAGACAAATTTTCTCCTTTAATTACTTCAGATATTGCCAGGGAATCAATCGTACAATTTGTTTTCTTTGTTCCCTTCATATTTCTGATGACTTCATTATTTGTAATATTATTGAATCTCATTAATCTTATATGTGTAATTTGTTTAGCATCAATCTGATACGGAATATTTGTAAATAACCTTTTTGTTTTTTCTATTTTGTTTTTAGAAAATTCTAGAAATGTATTTACTACCTCTTGGTTGCCATAGGCTAACTATATGGTAGCCTTTTTTCATTTACATCTCTAGTTACACCATTTACGAGATGATATAATTTATTCATGTCTGAAGCTACTTCCTGGATTTTTTTTTTAAAGTATTCAGTTTTTTCTCCTTAATAGGTAATTATTTTAGTAATTTAATGTTTTCTATTCCACCCATACACTTTAAATTTTCAACGGATTCCACTTTCTCTCTTTACGTCTTTTTCCCTCTATATTTCTGAAGTCTCCCCATCGAACCAAGGAGATCTATCCTAAATGGTTATAGTCTTTCCCATCAGTGCACACATGTTACTATATTCAATTTTGCTTACCCTATTGTATATAATTACATAAAGAGCCCAAAAAGCGTGGAATGTCATGGCCAGGGGGAATATTGATAACATATTTTTTTTCTTTCTAAATTTATCAATAAAAATACAAATAAAGAAATTGGATTTATTCGTAAAGCTCATTTTCTTTAGCACTGCGTATTTCTGTGAAGGTAATCAAAAGATTAAAGGTTTTTGCTCTGGAGAAATAGTGCACTTCTCTTCGACATTATTATCTGATAAAATATTATTCATTTTGTCACAACTAGTTTGCATGTATGTCCAGTTGAAGTTGTTTCACAATCAACGTTTTAAACCAATCGATATGATTCCAATGGTTCACTAGAGACTGAAGGATTATGATTCAATGTGTTATTCATCCAAAGATTAAAATCTCAAACGATAATTAATATAGTTTTCTTTTTTTTTCATGTCAATCCTCTCAATGGGCACACTGAACTCCTCAAAAATGTATTTGCATTTGTTTTCGGATGTTTATAATCTATTAAGATAGACATTTATTTGTTTTTGTATGTAAAGTTTGTTTCCATATATTAAAAACTTATTTCACTAGGTCTTTTTATCCTCCCGAGACTAAAATATCCCTTGAGAACGAAAAACACAAACTCCCCCTTAACTTACTCTCTCTCGGAATATGTAAGAATGCATGCGCACTGGGGTTATTTCACCCAAGCCTTGTTGATGTAATTTAACCATGTTTCAGATAATACTATGTCGAAACATTTCTCATTTATCAATCCTCTAACTTGAATTGCTTTATTACCAAATATTGAATGTTTGCATAGTTTCAGTTTATAACTTCCGTAGTATCCATGATCTAGTCTTCTGTTATCTTCGCCGTAAGTTCCCGATCACACTTAGATTGTTTATATTCTTAGATTGTTCACTCACCTCACTCAGTATGTGTTTCCCTGGATTAGTTAGAAATTATTGTCTGGAATGTATAGGGAACTATTTCAGGGAGATCATGATCCCCATTCCCCTTGTGTATGGTGTCGGCGTCAATATTGTGACTTAAATAATAGTCGTTACCTCTTATTGAAAAGAGTTTCAGTGGTGGCCAATCAAGCGATAAAAGATTATTTACTTTAATTTACTTTATTTTAGGGCTGTTTTACTCCTCCTGTCACACTAGTGAGCTATGCGCGCTACAAAAACTATATTATCCATATTCCGTGTTAATTGTCAATCCACATTACCGAAGCACTTAGAAACAGTTTCTTCTTGAAAGCGTCAGTATCTCCAGTCCTGCGAATGTCTAGTAAGAGCTTGTTATAAAGTCTTGGGGCCAGATGTTTAAAAGCTCTAGAACCTACAGTAGACATACTGTATATCTTGGCTCTAATAATTTGAAACCATCATTAACTATTCGTGTGTCTACACGATTCGTTGGCTCTACGATGTGTAGCAGTTATTTGAGATATTTTGTACCCCTGGTTCTGATAACTTCTTGGGTTATTGCATACATCTTAAACTCTATTCTAGCTTTGATAGGCAGTCAATGTAAGTCAACTAGCATAAAAGTAATCCCTTTTCTTGGTGTGAAAGCTTTTATCAGTCCTGTTCTTCTGTTTATCATGTTTCGTAATGTCTTAAGTTGCACTTTGTTTAGATTATAGTAGTTGGGGTTACAATAATTAATCCTATTAATAACACACTTAATCACTGGTTTCTTTATAGAATATTCGTTCAGATACTTATGTACAGAAGCAATGTATCCAAGGTATCCAATGTATCTTCCGTTTCTTACAGCGTTATTTGAGCACAGAGACAAATAGCTAAGTGATACCCCTAGGTCACAAACTTTACTATACTTTGAGATTGGGTTGTTATTAATATTCTTTTGGATATCACCCAAGTTTCTAAAGTTGTTTTTCTTTTTAACCACTATAAGTTTGAGTTGTTTGACTATCATCCGTTCCCTAACACTGGTAAGAATCTGGTTTAAAATTACAGTGGTATCGCCAATGTCATTTGTGGAGAAGTAAAATATTTTCACACGAAAATAGGTTAAACCTCACTTCATGCCTCTACAGTCCTTGTGATAGACCTATAGTATATAAACAGAATAAGACTGGACCAAAATAAACTTCCTTAGGGTACCTCTTTTGTGTTAATAACGCAGCCTGTGGATTTATGGCTGTACCTTTATGCTCCACTAGCCTTGTATCCGAGGTTTCTTTTCAAGATGGTTACTCTGTTTAATGGTTCATAAGATAAACGAGTTTCAAATTTGTATACAGTAGTTTCTCTCAACCAAATATTCTTTAAGATACTCAAAAGCTTGAACTTCAATACCGATGTTCTGTAAATCATTAAGTAGCAGTTCATGCACAACTATATCAAAAGCAGCATCAAGGTCGAGTAATATAAAGATACCACTTTTATTTCCGTCCATCATCATTTACAACAGAAAAAATAGCTCCCTCTGTAGTACAATAATGTTTTCTGTTTGCTGACTGGTGGTCTGGAGTTACTTCTATTCTTTCTAAGTGACTTACTAGTTGTTCAAGAATTGCATATTCTATTACATTTAGAATAAAGGAGGGATTCGAAATAGGTCTGTTTGAACTTAATTCCTGATAATCTTGAGCATATAAATGTTATCATATGGTGTGATGGGGTAGAACAACTCATGAAAGGGTTTGTATCAATATTCATTGTCAGTAAAGGATAAAACACGAGAGACCAGGTTGGAAAATATATGACTAGAAATTAAAGTATCATATGCTTACCGAGATTTGCTGTTAGTTTAGAGGAGAAGCTGGTGAAGAAAAGGCTAATTAACTGTAATAGATGATACTTACATACTTCCACCTTTACACATACAAACACGTTCATCCAGGCCTTCTCCATCACGAGGCTCAATACTACACAGTACTCTAGAAGTTTTATTCCAGCTGTTACCAAGTTGTGGAATGATCTTCCTAATCGAGTGGTTGAATCAGTAGAACTTCAAAAGTTCAAAGTTGGAGCAAATGCTTTTTTGTTGACCAGGCGGACATGAGTCTTTTATAGTTTATTTATGACATATTTGTTTTTGATGTTAATAGTTTATATATGACATGTCTGTTTTGACGTTGTTACTGTTTTTAGAATGATTTATTGTTAATTTATTTCCTTATTTCCTTTCTTCACTGGGCTATTTTTCCCTGTTAGAGCCCCTGGGCTTATAGCATCTTGCTTTTCCAACTAGGGTTGTAGCTTGGATAGTAATAATAATAATAATAATAATGATGATTTTTATAACTGTTGACATAATTTGCTTCCTTTGTTAAACCATGACCAAACCTAACCTAAACCCCCCATAGTCATTCTAATATTAATAGTGTTTCATTCAGTAACGGGATGTGAACGTAGATTTCACTCCACATATTTGAAAGACTCGCACACAGCCATGACATCATTACATACTCGGTTCCTTTTGCTGTTGTTCCTTCTGGTCCACTCTATAAAACTAAAATAGAATATGAGGCAGAAGACTAAGCAGGTTTAACTGATCCTAATTTCCCTCATCTCTCAGATTCTGAATTTAGATAATTTTCATTATGTTCAGAAAACAGTGCTTATTTACTTGCAAGCTCAGCCACTAGCTCATCTCTCTACAATGCTAATGTGGTTAATATAGGCGATATTACATCCAAGGATAACACGAGTCTACATGCTCCTGAAGTTATTCCTATTTCAAAGGTTAAACAAGCTGAGAAATCTGCTGATGTTAATATGGATTCTCCTGCAGGACAGGAAAGTAAGGAAGAGGAAAAATTGGTGATAGACAATGAAAGTGACGATGTATTGCTCTTTCAATCATGTACCCTAATTAAATGAACAAGGTAAGTTTGGAATAATCTTATTCTATCAAATAAAAAAATGGCCGACTTCCAAGATAGATTATACAGTACACTTAACTCACTAACTTCGATATGGATAGATCCAAGAAATGTTATCTCAGATTCAGAAAAAGACTTGAGATTCAGGTTTACTTTTAGTGCTTAGCCCCTCTTTAACATGGATACGCGCTAGAGTGTAAAAGACTAATGAGTTACCTAACTTCGTCTTGAATGGGAATCTATTAACCAGTCTTGATCTCATCATAATGAATCATAAGAGAGAAAACTAAATTCAGATAATACAAGTTGTTTAACTAAAGAGATATTATTTGCAGATAATCAGATAGGGATTGTAATTGAATAACTTAAATCAGCATATCTTATTATAAGGGTTGTTTTTAATCCCAAAGAAGAAAAATTTGTTGGTCATCAGGATTTGGTTATCTGAAGTGCCTAGATAGAGCAGTATTAGATGGGACCGTCAAAGTGTTATCAACCTTTGTGCATTGTGTGATTAAGAGAAGATAATAGGTATGTACTTCTATGATATGTTCAGTCTTGGAGGCATAGAATTAAAAAAAAAAAATCCTATTTCGAGTCTAGTGATGCTAAGAGTTAATATTGATAAAAAGGGCTCAAGAAGAAAGCTGACCTCGACCGATGTCCTGAGGTCCATATCTAGAAATACCTAAACCTTCCAGTTAAAGGTTAGGTTTCTCAAGCTTTAGACGGTCCAACAAGGAGGCCTTTTTGTTCAAGAGATAACACAACATAATTCTGTTGCAGTAAATATTCCAGAGGGATTGCCAACTAAACTCAAAACCTTTTTATAGAATACCATGACGGACATTTCCTCTGAAGTCTGGTAGGGAGAGGACTGTCCTACTTCTTCCCTGTTTGAGAAAGACTACAACTCTACCCATGGGCATTGACTGTGGTAAAAAAGGCTATCAAGTACTATTAACTACCAAACCAACTTAATCAAAGAAACTGGTCATTTATTCTAGTTATCTTTCCAATATAGCTAAGCTCAGTTATTGAACTCGATATTGTAAAACTTATAGAGAAGAATGTGATGGAAGAAATCTTAAACCCCTCTCCAGGGTTCTACAACAGGTTATTACTGGTCTCCTAAGGCTTAGGAGAGTAGAAATCAATACTAAATATCTCAGCACTCAGCAAATTCACAGTCTTTAAAAAGTGCTACATAGAAACACCCTTAACGATTTTGGGAGTGATCAAACAAATGAATTAGATGTTTTTTATATACGTCTCAGATGTATATTTTTCTATCCAGATTCATCCAAACTCAAAGAGATGCCTTTGCTTTGTCAACGGATCAAAAAGTGTCTCAGTTCAAGTGCCTATGTTTTATGTTATGAGCAGTCCCATTGCAAATGTTTAAGGTTACTAGGACTATCAGTTAGTTCCTTTGTGCCTAGACAACTGGCTAACTCAAAGCAATTTTTTTGGAGAGGAATCGAATTCAACAAGTTTGGCTACTCAGGTTGCTGGGTCTGTATCTGACTCAGAAAATTCCATATTTAGGAGGGATAATACTAAGAGTTGCTTTTAAATTTACTCCCTTGCAGAGAGGATTAAGTCCTCTCTTCTTTTGCTACAAAGACTAAAAACACCAAAACATAGGTTAGTGTGAATGTGGATTAGTTATCTAGAAACAATGACCTTTTTAGAGAAGTTCGACCATCTGAGACATCTGTAATTGAGGGAAGGGTTTTTCAATCTCATCGGTATATCAACTTTTTCGACAGAGTTGATGGGATGGTCACAGTTGCCTGTTACAAGAATACTCTCTGGAGTTGAAAATATCAGACTTAGACCTGTACACATATGTGTCACAGGAAGGGTTGCGAACAGTTCTGGACATTTTACATCTCTCAGGGAAATTAACTCCATAACTTAAAGTTACGTGCAGTTTTCAAGACTTCAAGATCAGGAACCACTAGTAGTAAGGAAGACAGCGTATGATTTTTTTTGGATAATGCAGTGGCACTATGCTACATCTGAAACCAAGGGAGTACGAGATCACCATCCCTGTATAAGATAGCAGACGTGCTGTTATCAGGGATGAGTCTGATAGTATTCACTTTATTTTTGCAGGTCATTCCTGGGAAATCTAGTGTACTAGCAGACTAGTTGAACAGGAAGATTCTGATTTTACCAAGCATATAGTCTCTTCATTCCTTAATTTTCCAAGAGATTTGGAAGTAGCAAGGACACCCAAATATTTTCAAAATCACTGAACAAAATAGAAAGAAGTTTTTTGTTCATCCATTTCTTGGAAGGTAGATGCTCTATAACAAGACTTGGCAAATCTGGATATTTTTGCATTTTCCTCTTATTATTAGGAAACAAAGTTTTAATCCCTCTAGACAGTCTATCATATGATCTAAGGACAGTTTACCAATAACTTATTATCAAAGGCAATGGAAGGTTTAGTTTGTTTGATGCTAAGTTAGTAAAAATCTGTCCATATCAGAACATTCTTGTTAAGTTTTAAATTCCTTTTTTTTATGACAAGAAACCTTTTTAGCTATTAAGGGATATAGATCCATCCTTACTTCGGTACTGAAGCATTTGAAATTATATCTATACGTTTAAAGTATCATAACAGATGTGTTCAGATACTTCAGTATTGAAAAGCCTCCAGTAGTAAGGCCCCTTTTCAGGAATTTAGATGTAGTTTTATAGTACATATACTTATAAGGGAGGTATTTGCACTAATGGAAAATCCATATATTAAGGATATCATGGCAAAAGCACTTTCAGTTGGCATTAATGTTTGCTAAACACAATTGAAAACAAGCATTGTCAGTCAAAGTAGACTTCGAGGAACACAAAATGATCATGTTTCTCATACTTACATTCACAGGTAAAAATAGATTTAAGACAGAGTCTGCTTGAATGGTTTTATATCGTTTCAGTAAAACCTTATAAAGATATTACAGCACTAATTCCTTTGTCCAGTAACAGCAGTACAGTTGTATTTGGACGAAACAAAAGATAGTAGAGGTAATAAACCTTATTTGTTTTCTGGACTGAGGTTCCCTAATGGCTCGGTAACCAAAATTACTATGCAATTCCATGTTAAAAGTTTGATAACATAGGTACATAAGAAATTAGCTCCGAAACCCATAAATGATTAAAAGTCAAGAAACAGTTGAACACTGCAATTCCTGGTTCACCTCTCTCACAGAAGTGCACCATATCACACCCTTACTATGTGGCCAGTAACAAAACAGATAGTGTAAGGAGAGATGACCGAGGTAGTAGGCAGGGCTAAAATAAAGGAACTCACCACGCAGTATGTATGTGACAGGGTGCACATCCTTAAAGCAAGATGTGTCGGGAATTCCTTTGTCCAACTGTACATGATATTGGGACTGCATCTCCTTTCCATCCTTTTTTGTGAAGTTATTTCTTTAGAAAAGTTCTAGCAACAGCTCAATGGCATACCTAGTTGGTGTTCTCCAAACATTACAGTAAAGAAGAATGGTTTGGTTATGAAGACCGTTGGGTCTAGGCTGCTGGGTGGCAGCATGGGACGTGGTCTAAGTAATATGGAGTTCAGTTAGTTTATTACACACTTATACTCGAAGATGAAGTTGGATTTAATAGTCCATTTAGAGTTAACAACTGGATCATAAGTAACAATTAGAGACAATCTACAATAAAGTATTTTTATTATTGATAGTAAACAACCAGGAAGCCTGTATTTCAAACCGTAACTTAAAAATTTTACAAAATTGTTCTAGACAATTACATAGACTAGGTTAGTGTTCCTAAAGGCCCTCAATTTTGAGTGTAAGGCTGATTGAGAAAACCAGATTTAAATGTTTTTTTTCTTTTTCAGGCCACTTTTGGCGTGTATGGGAAAACTGTACGTGTTTCACAGAAATTCTTACATTGTAACTGCTTTTTATTTTTGCTTTTTTCTTGCTTTACACTTCTCCGTTAACAGAACTGGTTTAAGACTGTCTAATTATGACTTAATCTGTTTTCCTCTTTGTGACCTTTTTCCACAGAAACTATTATAAAAGCTCGTTATCTGTTGGAATAAAGATAGTAGCATTTATCACCTAATTACTCGCTGCCACACTGATGACCACCAGAGTGTCCAGCTCTCTCCCACCTTCCTCCTCACTGCTTTGTCTTATTGTTTGATGATGCCACCTTCCAACACTAACTCTACTATCAAAGGCACGTCCCTGAAACTACCATCCTTCGACAGTAGATAAGCATTTGCCTGGTTCCAGCGAGCTGAAGTTCAATTTTGTATTAGGGGCATGAATCAGTCGAGTACTAAAGTATATTACGTTTCCGTGGCGATCTCTTAGGACACTTTCTCAGAAAACTCCAATTGTCTGTGCAGGCAAGATGATACACTAAAAACATATGACACCTTCAAATCATATCTCCTGGAGCGGAAATCGTCATCACCGGCGGCCCCCATAGTGGAACTTTTTTACCTCTCTCAACAACTGTAGGGGAACCAAGAGCCTTCTCTCGCCCTTAGGGAAATTATCAGTATCGCTCGCCTGCAACCTTCTGCAGATGGCTCTCCTCGAGAAGTGAATCTAATTCTTGCGCTTTGGGTATGACGCTTACCCAAACCTATATGTGTTGATATCCCTGATGTTGATATTTTTGTCATGGAGGAACTGATGACAGAAGTCAACACCCTATGGACAACCACTTCGCCTCCTTCAAGACCTTCATCAACATCACTTCTCACGAAGTGGACAACTATTCAACATTGACTGATTCCGATATCAATGTGATATCACACCGACGCCCACCTCATGACGTGCCAGCGGCAAAGCTGCCTACCACCCATATATACCACACCTCCCTTATGACCCGACCAACGACCTCTCCAGCTATTTACTGATGCCCATTGGCTGCAGTTATGCTACTACAACTCCAAATTCAGGGCTGCTGCAAGGGAAAGTGCAAAAGGTTGTCATTGGCCAAAAATATTGTCATTGGCCAAAAATCTTGTGAGTAGGCCATCGCTTGCAATGGTGCCTCCCCAGTCCCTAATCTTTTCTCTTTACGTGATGCAGGTAAGTGCGTTTGATTTTTGGTAGACACAGGCCCTTTCCGTTCTCTTCGGCCAAGGCCATTAGCCAGGCCAAAACATAGTCTGTCTAAGACTGCTGACCTCAGCTTGGTAGCTGCCAAAGGATCTGCAATACCTACCGATGGTTATGAAACCCTTACATTATTGTTTGGAAGTACCAAATATGATTGGAAGTTTTTCATGGCTGACGTCACATTGCCACTCCATGGTGCGGACTTCCTCTTACATTTCCAGCTCCTTGTTGATGATGCTAACCATCAGGTATCTAACTTGGACTCATACTCCACGACACCTCTCCATCCCGCCCCCTCTGACCTTGCTATTCGCATCAGCGCACCCATGGATGCTCAAACACATCTTCTCGCGTCGTACCTGGAAGATTTCCACCCAGAACTTCATTAAACACCCAGGTTCCCGCTAAACATGGTATTCATCACCATATCAAGATGGCAGGACCCACAGTGTACAACAGATTCAGACGTCTGGCACTAGATCATTTGGCAGCTGCTAATAAACATTTACCAAAAAGGAAAAAATTAGCCATTTCTAAAAGGCCATAAACCAATGGTCGTCACCCTTACACATCGTTCTGAAGAAAAATGGCTCTCTGTATCTGTTTGGGGATTACTGATGCATGAACAAGCAGAGAGAACTGGATCACTACTCCCTCCCAAACATTGCCAATGTTACCTCCTACTTGCAAAAAGCAAAAGTTTTCTCCACGTTTGACCCCTTCAAGGGGTATTATTAGCCGCTTGCACAGAGAGCAGATTGAAAAGGTGATCGGATGAACTGAAGCTAATATTGAAAATCTAGCCGTCCGTTCTCTTGAACTGACTGCAGAATCCTGCCGTCAGTGCAACACCAACTGTTATGTTTTCAACATTGAAGCCTTCTGGAGCTGATGCAATGGCCATGTTCCGAGAGTATAAGCTGTTTTGTTCTGAATTTATTGTTATTTAGAGGGGGTACTCATCCGTTTGGAAAAAAAGGAAAGGTTATTCTGACAAATACAAGAAAGCAGCTGCCTATGATGAATATGCTAATATGGATATCAAAATAATCATTAATCCACATTGAAATATACAATGCTTCCATGAATCAGAACATAAGCAAGAAATATAAAGGACTAAAGTACACAACGATAAACACAGAAACTTTATCAGAGAAAAAAAATATATGATTTTTCTTTTGAGACGTTTCAACATTATGTTGTATCTAGTTTGTGCCCTTGCCATTGCAAATGAGAAACAAGCTGACTAAATCAACGTATTTTTTAGATACATATCGATAAATTTGGAATAGATGTATCCTCGACATGACTGTATTTGGCCCTTAATTGCTGTCTAAATTTAGTTGTAATATATATATATATATATATATATATATATATATATATATATATATATATATATATATATATATATATATATATATATATATATATATATATATATATATATATAGCAGGGGAGTCGTTATCAAGTTACCCTTTCTCCGTTACTATCTGACTATCTAGATGGTGCCATCGTCACCGCCATGTTTATTCCTTGTAGCGTTGAGCAAGGTGCTACAGATACAGTAGTTTCGGGAGGTATCCTGCCAAGGCCTTTTCATAGAAAGGAGGGCGGGTCCATCAGGACAACATGGCTATCGCACCCAAAAATAGATTTTTCGTGTCTGTTTTTTGGGCTCAGGCCATGTCGTCCTGATGGAAAGTTACCAGAGCATTAATGTATCTGTGTATTTCCAAATGTGCCTTAACCTCAAGACAATATTTCCTTGGTTGCTCAGACCTTAGACACATATGATGTTACCATTATATGTCATTACAACTAATCATGAACTATGTTAGTGCTTCCTGACCCCTGCAGGGAAGAGTCATACCAGACTCAGGAAATGTCTCGAGGTTTGCATATCCCATATGAACAAACCTAGCAACAAAAGCATACAGGTCTCACTGTATACGAAATCAGTCAAGGTTTGTATTCCAAATACGAACAAAGGTTTACATAAGCCACCATAGCATCCAAGCTATACAGGCTTAGCTGTATGCAACAACAGACAAGTTTGTATCCGTGTAGGAAAAAAGTATGCATAGGCAGAAAAGGTTTGTATTCATGTAAGAACAAAGTTATTTCAATTGTTCTCATGTCAATATGTAGATTATAAAGGAATAAATAAATAATGCTCAGACATATCTTTATTTATTTAAATTTGGTGTGAAATAAGATGCAAAAACCATTCAATTATTTATTGGTAATCAATGAATAGTAATTCAACATAAATTATATAGTAACACTAAAAATTTTAGTGAAAACAAAGAAACATAAAAATGCAGACAAGACCAGAAATTCTTGTTTCACCTGAAAGGAAACAATAATAAATGCCACCAAACTGAAAATTTAATAAATTTTCTAATATGCGTTTTTGTAAATGACTGTCTTTTTACACTGTGTAAAAAACACATGGCACAAGTGCTAACTCTATGTTTCTTCACCTTTAGTAACTGGAAGAGTCCATAGTGTCACCCTGGTGACACTTCACTTTATGTGTTGCACTGTAAGGTGTCAACACGTACACACTTTTCATAAGAGTCCCAATCAATTCACTATTCCTCGCAGCGCTAAGCAATAGGTTTTAGCACACTACCTGCCGCCACCACATACCTTTTCAACTCTTGCACTTGCTTCATGTAGTGTTTAAAAAACGCTCTGGATGACTTTCATCCAGTATACGAGAGAAGACGCTTGAAATCCATGTATTGGAAGATGTTCAATGACGAAGCAAATTTCCTAGGATCGTGACCTGCGGGTGCACTGTCAGGATCCGCTCTGCGAATGAAGTAGGTGATTTTCGCCCTTAGTTGTTTTAGGGACAAGTTTGAGCCTGATGTTTCTCCTTTAAAGAGCTGTCCTCCCCTGAAGTCTGAAGTTCTGCGAAGATAGACCTTTAGACACTCTACTGGACACAGCGAGACATCTTCCTTTAGAGGGCAGATTCTCCCGGGACCGCACCTTTTGGTAGATAGCTCGTTCCTGGCGAAAAACGTTGGGTCAGAAAAGCGATTCAGTTCTCCCGCTTCTGTGAACTGAATATGGCCCTCATCCTGAGAGAGGGCCACTATTTAACTAACTCTGGCCCCCGAGGCTAGAGCAAACAAGAATATAACTTTTTGAGCCAGATCTTTCAGAGAGCAGTCCTCATTGTTCACTATTGAGGCAAAGTGTAGGACATTATCCAAGGACAATGAGATGGGCTTCGGAGGTGCGGCAGGCCTAAGGCTAGCGCAGGACTTATGGATCTAGTTAAAGATTTCATTGGATAAGTCTACTTGGAAGGCGTAAAGCAAAGGTCTAGTCAAGGCAGATTTACATGTTGTTATCGTGTTGGCTGCTAAGCATTGTCCATGAAGGTGTATAAAGAAGGATAAACAGAAATCTGTTGAGATCTCTTTTTGTCTTCTTGCCTAGACAGAAGCAACCCACTTCTTCCAAGACGACTCATATTGCCTTCTGGTAGATCTAGACTTATATTCTTCTAAGAAGTCTATGCTGTCTTTTGAAATCCCAAACCTTTTCTTAACTGCTAAGGAGAGAAAATCATGAGATGAAGGTATTGGGTTTTCTGTGATGAAGCGAAGACAGTCGACTTCTGTACTTCTTAAGTCAGAGGTGGGTCTGGCAGAGGAACCAGCCTCAGCTACAATTCCAATACCAGAGGGAACCAATTGCTCGTCGGCCACTTGGGAGCCACTAGGGCTGCTGTTCCCTGAAAGGATCTCAGCTTGTTGAGGACCTTCAACAGAAGGTTGGTTGGAGGGAACAGGTAAATCCCGGTCCTTCTGTTCCAGTCGAGGGACATAGCGTCCACTGCTTCCGCTAGAGGGTCCTCGTATAGGGCCGTATAACGAGGTAGCTTCTTGTTGTTGCTCGTCACGAAGAGGTTGATCTGCAGTCCTGGGACTTGACGTAAGATGAAGGAGAATGATCCTGCGTCTAGGGACCATTCTGACTCTATCGGCGTGAGCCTGGATAGAGCGTCCGCTGTCACATTGCAGAACCCTTGAAGGTGAACTGCTGATAAGTGCCATCTCTTCTTTTCCGCCAAGCGGAAGATGGCCAACATCACTTGGTTGATTTGGGGTGATCTCGAACCTTGACGATTCAAACATCTCACTATCACCTCGCTATCCAGAATCAGTCTTAAGTGGACTGAATGGCGAGGGATCAATTTCTTCAGCATGAGAAAGACTGCCATGACCTCCAAAATGTTGATGTGGAAGGTCTTGAATAGAGAGGACCAAGTCCCTTGGACTTTCCATTGGTGAGAGTGACCTCCCCATCCTTCCTTTGATGCATCCGTGTGGATGATGACTGAAGGTAAAGGTGGTTGCATAAGCACCAACCTCTTCAGGTTCTTAGCCTTCGACCAGGACTTGAGAAGTGATCGTAGTTGAGTCGGTATCAGTCTTCTTAGATCTCTTCGAGCGTTTGATGCGTATCATCTCCAGACTCTTGATGCATCCTTTAACTGTGCTCTTAGCACCGGGTCTGTCACTGATGCAAACTGAAGGGAGCCCAGCACTCTCTCCTGTTAGCTTTTTGATATCCTGTTGGATTTCAGTACTCTCTTGACAGATCCCACTATCTCTCTCCTCTTTGGTGGAATTGAGAGGTGGTGTGACTGTAAGTTCCAATGTATTCCAAGCCATTGAAACTCCTGAGCTGGAGATAGTCGAGACTGTTTGACGTTGATCTTGAATCCCAGACGTTCCAGGAATTGGATCACTTTCTTGGATGCTTTCATGTATTCCGTCTCAGATGCTGCCCACACCAGCCAATCGTCCAGGTAGACTTCCACCTGGACTTCTAGGCATAGTTGTTGAACGACTGCATCTGCAAGCTTTTTAAAGATCCTTTGGGGCTATGTTTAGTCCGAAGGGCATGACTCTGAAGACGTATTTCTTCTTCTGTACCCTGAATCCTAGGTAGGAGGAGAGTTGGCGATTGATTGGAATATGCCAATAGTCATCTGTCATGTCTATGGAGTGTATACGCCCGTTTTGGCAGCAGGGTTCTTATGTGTTGAAGGGTCAGCATCCTGAACTTGTAGTTTTCTATGAACTTGTTGAGTGGCGACAAGTCCAGAATGACCCTAAGTTTGTCTGAGTCCTTCTTGGGAACACAAAACAGCCTTCCTTGGAATTTGATGGACTTTGCCCTCCTTATCACCAGGTTGGTCAAGAGTTCTTGGGCATATTTTTCCAGGACAGGGGTGGAGTGTTGGAAGAATTGGGGAAATAATGGTGGAGCTGTCTTCCAGCTCCAACCTAGTCCGTTCTTGATCAGGCTGTGGGCCCAGGGATCGAAGGTCCAGCGATCCCGAAATGACTGGAGTCTTCCTCCTAACGGAAGCATCTCATTGCTTCTGTTGTCCGGAGGACTTGCCTCCTTGACCGTGCCCTCTTCTACCCCCTCTTCCTCTTGAGGGGCATCTATAGGAACCTCTATTTGACCCTCTACCTTTAGGGGGAAAGGTAGTGATCTGCCTCTCATAGGCGGGAGTAAAGGCTGGTGACTGGGTCACCATCTGCTGGGGTACCATCTGGTAAGTGGATTGGGGTTGTGCCACCATCTGGGGCACCGCGGTCATGGGAAGTTGTTGTTGTCTGGCGGGGCGAGAGGGCAGCCTTGGCTTCTTTGTCTTCCTTTTCGGTTGGGGACCCTCATCCGGGGAAGACTTCCTCTTAGCCGACATACCCCACTTTTGGAGAAGATTCTTGTTCTCGTCCGCCTTGTCGACTATTTCCTTGACCACTTCACTCGGGAAGAGGTCCTTTCCCCAGATATTGGAATATATCAACTTCCTAGGTTTGTGCTTCACCGCAGCTGAAGCAAACACGAACTACCTACATGCCCTTCTGGCCCTAACAAAACCATATAGGTCCTTGACCAGTGTTGCCAAGTGTGACTTGGCCACGACCATAAACATATCTAGGGATCTTTGCTAACTTGCCATTGCCTCCAGGGTAGTCTGGAGGGACAGAGATGCGCCAAGCCTTTCCTTTGTCTCTTGCTCTCTGCGCAAGAGAAAGTCAGACAACTTAGGGAGGTTTTCACTGAACTGGCATCCAGCAATATCCGCCTCCAACTTCCCGACTGAGAAGATAAGATGTATTTCCTTTCAGTCTTTGTGATCTGTAGGCAGAGCTAGGGATAAGGGTCTACATTCCTCAAGTGTAGAACAAGGTTTCCCAGCTTCTACTGCCTTCATCACTGCCTTGAACCCTTTTTCCACAAAGGGAAAGGCCAGTGTAGCTGGAGCAGAAAAAGAAGGATGTTTCTTACTCAGGGCTGGCACTTCAGAGTTAGTGAAGACCCTGTCTTTCAAACTGCTTGCCAGTAAATTCTGAGCTTTTCCATGGTCAAGGTTATGCCTTCAGATGGACAAAGCAGTCTGGATAAGACTCAAAGCTGGGCCAAAAGTCGACATCTTCAATGAGGACAGCTCCCAGCTTCTACAAAATAAAAATCTTCACGTTTGTGATCGGCATGTACTCTGCATGCCTCCAAGGGTTTATTTCAGAACATGAAGGAAAATCCTTCCCGTTGAGTCTCTTGTGAGACCTGCATGACTCTGCGAGATGATGTATCTTCTTCCTCAATGCAGCTTCCCTTTCTTCACTCTGCTTCTGAAAATTCTCCATCATTGACATGAGGGTAGACAGGGTCTTCCCCATTTCATCAGATGGAGGAGCAGAGGACGTAGAGGGCACTGGTTCTGGGGCTGGAACCGACGAAATGGACACCAATTCGACTTCGTCCTCTTCGGTTTCAGGAGCCAAGGTACACTCCTCTTCCTGACCTTCCGCAAGAAGGTCCTTCTCGGTGTCTTCTGATACCTCTGACATCCTCTCGTTTAGATGGATGTCCTTCATTGCATCCTAGACATCCGTATCTACGGAAATCTGGATGCAAGGGATCTCAGGGTGAGGCTGTGGTATAGCGGCATCCGCAGATGCCTTAGGGAACAGATAGGCCCGCATCCGCTCATTCGGAAGATAATGCCCCGTGGTATTCTTCTGGAAGCCACGGACCCATCTACGCACCTTACTCCGTACTGCATCCCTTGACTCCGTTGTCTTGGGGTCATCAAAGGCCTCAGTAATCAAGGCTTTGCATTCATTACATACCTGGGGGTCCCAATACTTGAGAGTTCCCTTGTGGGTGGAACAAAGAGAGTGCGCCCTGCACTCCAAGTGGCCGCAGAAGTCCTTGCTCTTGACGTTGCAGAAGACTAGCAGGCACTTAGGGTGGTCCTCCTGTAAAGAGAGGAAATCAAAATGAGTATATGGTAGTTCATCTCACTTGATAAATTATATAAATATTATCAATAATGTTTTGCATTTTATTGCATATAGCTTAGGATAGGCAAGCTCGAAATTCATTAGGAAACCGACATACCTGTGTTTCCTGTCCAGCCAATTACTGTGACCTCCCTCAATAATGAGGGATATTTGTAACTGATCATCTATCAGTGTATGGAAAGAAATTTCCTTTCCTTATATATTATGGTCTCAACAATAGACTGCGCATGGACACACAGAGTATGTTGGAAATTTAACTACTATATACTTTATACTATAGTTTTCTGTTTGCGGCATGATCTATACTGCAAATATACTGGCTACTGTATATTTATATACTGTAGTTCTAGCGGCATGTTGCCGGAAAGGCTAGCACCTGGGGCATAGTTCAGCCGCGCCGGGATGGTGGCTGGCAGGCTGGCAGTTGCTGGCAGCTTGCTGGTCACTGGCAGGTCACCGGGTGTCGGCGCACTAGTCCAGCCAGCATCTTGCCAGTCCGGGTAGTGGCCGGCAGTCTGAACCCGGCTGGCCCTTGCCGGCCAAGTCAGTTGTGCCAGCGGCTCGTATGCTGCCAGCGCACAAGTCCAGCCAGTACCTTGCCGGCTAGGGTAGTGGCCGGCAGTTACCAGTTAGGATATTACCCGGCGGCACTAACCGATAGAGAGAACAAGGAGTGAAGGATGATATAAGAGCTCTGTCTTACTACTTTCCTCCAGAATGAGGGTTCAAATGGAAGGGGAGAATGTATTGTTCAGGCCTCCACCCATCCACAACCATTGCCGGTCTCTGCCGGCCAAAGGTTTGTAAATGGCAGTCCAAGAGAGGACTGAAGAACACTCTACAGTAGATGAATCTTTTGCCGGCAGCCGGCCCAGACGGCATAGCTCTCCCGGAGCCTTGCATCCATAAGGGAAAGCTGAGCGACTAGGCGACTACACGCGGAAGCCCAAGACAGCCCAATAACCTGCCAGTAAGCAGTGAGATTGTAGGACGATGGCTAAAGGGTCGCAATGGCTAGGCCATCACTAAAGGACAGAGGGGGGAGGGAAAAGGGTCCTATAAGAGATGTGGAAGGATCAGGTAAGGCTGCCAGTCCTACCACATCAAAAAGAAACTCTGTTTCAGTATCGGCGCCTTCCTAGGCGCAAGGAGAATATCTATTCTCTAGCCTAGGGTCTGCCAATACAGTTAAGGGGCCGGCAGCAATCTTGCCGCCACCCCTAAATAAGAGAGAAACAGAGTTCCAGTGCCGGCGCCATCCTAGGCAGTAGAAGAATTCTCATCTTCAGCCTAGGGTCCTCAAGCACAGGACTAGTCTACTAGACCACAGTGAGAAGGTGGAAAAATTATATAACCCATTCAGGTGCGGTCTAGGGAGGTCTAGCCTCCTATGCTGGCAGCGTAATCCGACAGGGGAATGACTATTCACCCTGCTGGCCAGATACCGGCACCAGACTATCTACTCTGAGGTTTTGACCGAAACCCAAAACCTGCTATCTGCGGTTAAGGGAAGGGACAGAAAACCCTAGCCTAGTCCTGCCTGAATGACAACTCGAGGCACGATCAAATAGGGTTGTAGCCTAAGGCTGCACTCAGAGGGAAGAAGAGATTACCCTTAAATCTCCACTGGAGACGAGTATCGCTTTATATAATAATTCTAGGAGATATCTATCCCCGCCTGAATTGATAAAACGATACACAAGGGTAACCGGGGAACATGTATGAAAGTATACTAATGCCACTAGGCTAGTAGCCCAGTAGCAGCGAGAATCGACTACCTAAATCACCGAAACTCTCTCATATACTATCTTAGAAGAGGAAATTTTATATGCAATCAACATATCTCATAATATAAATTGCCTAAATAGCTTCATTTAAATTTAATAACACTAGGAATGTTTATTATATCATGCATGAAAGTAATCTGAAACGCCTAGGGTAGGAAGCCTAGCGTAAGCAAGGTTCGGTCACCTAAATCGACGAGACTATTACGAATACTATCGGGATAATATAATTAACTCCTAGCAATGAAGACTAAGTAGCTATCTTTATTCATGCTATTTATACCCGGAAAGTCGTTCTGGCTAACTAAATAACTCATGCGTTACGAACGACAGCGCCCATGACACCTTCGGTTTAGGCAAAAGCTCTTCCACTAAGTTAACTTAATTTGATTTAATTTCACTGTGAGGCGAGAGCTAGAATTTATACAATGTAAAGATCAAATACTCAACTTTCCAGAGGCAGAAGAGGCTGGAGATTGCATGATAAATCCAAAATAATCCAAAGTAACTAGAGAGCAACCAGGAAAATCACCGAGCGAGATAGCTACAGATAAAGGAATAAACATGGCGGCGATGATGGCGTCATCTAGATACTCAGATAGTAACGGAGGAAGGGTACCTTGATAACGGCTCCCCTTCTAATTTTGCCACTTTCCCCTCGAAGCGAAAACTCTATTCGGGGTGAAGATTGCTATGTGTCGTATCAAGATATACGTCCCCTGATATTATGCAATATCCTTAAAGGAAACTTTAAGGATATTTGCGCCAGGAGTTAGAATTCTGGAGACCTTAAGGTAAATTCTCTGGGAATATCACTGTAGTCAAAAATACCCTAGGAAGCTACTTAAAGGAACCTTCCATCAGGACGACATGGCCTGAGCCCAAATATATATATATATATATATATATATATATATATATATATATATTTATATATATATATATATATATATATATATATATATATATATATATATATATATATATATATATATATATATATATATATATATATATATATATATATATATATATATATATATCTTTTGCACCTATTTCTCATAGATCAAGTTCTCTTGCCATGGAACCATTGTTTACGCCATATACTTCGGTGATTTTTATTGCATACTAGTACGCTGGCTAGGCAGAGAAACGCAGTCTCCAGATGTTTGTGAGGAAGAGATATTTCAACGGTGCTGGCCGGGTGTCTGTCAACTGAGGTTACACGGATGGCCGAACTGATGTATTGGGCATTCTCGTTGTCCGGCAGGACAGTTAAAACTGTGCACGTATTTGGTCTTCAACCACCGTGTTGCATTTCTTATGGTTAAATTCATCCCTTTCTTTCCTTCAATCCCCCCCCCCACCTCCAACAGAGTGTGGGAGTCAGGAATATAAACATGAGAGATTCAGAGAAATAAACAATTTTAATAATAAAATTTCGCATTTCTATAGCCAGCTGATCTTCATACACATGTCAACCCTTCTCGCACTAGAGTGACTGACGTGGCAACCTGGTTTTAAACCACTTGCCGCTAGAGAGTTTAAGTCTTGTTAAGGGTATGTAATTATTGAATAGAATGAAAATGAAAAAAATCAAAAGTAAATTACTGGTAAGTGTTGATTCAACCGGACTTCTAGAAAAGAAGCCATATGGACATCAGGTGAGTATAGAAATTATAAGTTTTATCCTTCAAAAGTATGTTAAAAAAAAAAAAAAAAAAAAAAAATCCGTATTTCACCTCGTAAAATTTCAGTAACTTTTGTCGTTTTGTCACTGGATTTGGTCTGAATCTTATGCACCTTACATGTCCTGCTATAGGTGGAGTTTTATATTACAGTTTATTCTTGTATTATCTTATATTTTCTTTGACTTACAAAGTTGAATCGCATGCAAGCTTTTTCACTTTATAACCTAATCCTTCTTTCCCAATCCTTTCCCATTTTCTTGCTGCCTTCATGCAACTTCGCGTGTCTTCTAACCTTAGGCTAGATTTTTCAAATTATATAATGATTTTGCTCCATTTCCCTTTCTCTTTTTTGGTCACAGGTATCCATTCAAACCCGTATTTCTTTTTAACTGGGTCTTCTTTCTGTCTGCTTTGCCTCTTCCTGCTCTTTAGAACTCCCCTTCTGTTAGGCCAAGGCTTATCCAGTTGTGTATTGTTCAGCTGTTGTGAATTTCACTTTTGGCATTAAAGTTTCTTCTTTCGTGGTAGTTGCCTTTCAGCTTAACTTTACTTTTAATCTACATTCCATTCATCTTTATTAATAATCTATTTCAGAAGACTATCCCTCTATTGAGCCCTTTGTAGATTCTTTTCATTTTGGTATTTTAATACCTCGTAGGACAAATTACTATTAAGCTTTCTAAAAATATCATATTTCGAAATAAAACGGTAAAATTACCATACGAAAACCTAAAAACCAAAAGGTGTCATACCTTTGTCATTATCAGTTCATTATTATCATATAGTAACCTTTATTATACATTCCACCTTACGAAAAATAATTACACTGTTAACAACAAATCACTCCAAATTATATATTATGAATACACATAAACCAGATAAGAAATTCAAAAGACAATCTAATGAACTCTTAGCACAGCCGTGATGGTACAGTACTTCCAGTAGTAGCTTTAACTATAAAGAGAGAACACCGAACGTTCGATTCACTCCTGATCTTCCATACTTACAGGCGTTATATTACTCAAATTCAATGATAAAATAAATTATGTGAAACAGCCTGAAAAGGGACAAATGTCCATTAAACAAAGTACAAAAAAGGATTGCCATTTAAGGTTTTTTCTTTCAAGTTTCCAGAAAAATTACTTCCCAGCTTTTTCAAGACAGGTTTTGTTTGTTTTGTTTTGCAGAGAGAGAGAGAGAGAGAGAGAGAGAGAGAGAGAGAGAGAGAGAGAGAGAGAGAGAGAGAGAGAGGGGGGGGTCTACTTAGAAATAGATCATGTTTTGCGGTATATTTATGTATATACACAATCAGATGTAAGCGTTTGATGAGATACATAGAGTTTTCGTGATGTATAAATCCCGTGTTATGTCGTGATTTCTAATATGGTTAGTATTTGTAAGAAATGATTTTGTTCGGACGAATCATGATTGTTAATCAAAAGATCATAGTTAGTCTGATCTATTGTTTGGAGAGAGAGAGAGAGAGAGAGAGAGAGAGAGAGAGAGAGAGAGAGAGAGAGAGAGAGAGAGAGAGAGAGAGAGAGAGAGAGAGAGAGCTGCCGTTCAATTTTTACCTGCCATTTCTTTCCCTTTTTTAATCTGATTTATCGTTATATTCTACGTAAACTGATATTTTGTTTTAATTTCCATTACTTGTATTTGGGATGATAATTAGAAATTAAAGGTTTATTCATAATAGATAGTATTTAGATGATTAAAAATTTTAAGTTTATTCATAATAGATAGTATATAGATTAGAAATTTAAGGTTTATTAATAGTAGATAGTACATAGATAACTAAAAAAATATATAGAGAGAGGGTAATCTTGCAATATGATCTATTTTTCAATAGACCGTATCTTTCTCCTCTCTTCAATACACAAAACCCAGCAACGTAGCAGACAGCAGAAATTCTGAGTTCGACTAATTGGGTTGAACTCCACATACAAGTGGCGAGTACCCAAATTCATTGTATTTCTTGTATCCTCCTCTGCTTCTGTCTTTTGGGCGTTTCGTTTTTTTTTTCTTTTTTTTTTCAGTTAACGAGGTATATATATTACAGATAAATCATTTCTGTCTTTTAAGGGTCGAATGTAATATTAGTTTGTCCATGTCTGTTGTGTTGAACAAGGACATGGCACATTTAAAACACTGACAGGAGAGATTAAATTTTTCTCCATTGAAGAATTTTAGCCACGCCTTCAATTAATCAGTTTTATCACCAGAAAAGTATTAGCTTTATTAGAACACTTACACATCTTGCAATACTATATGTAAGGTTTTTGTGGTATTTTATGGATTAGTGATATGTTTCCTACATGATAAAGCTTATTGTAACCCATTTTTTGTTCCTTATTAATCATTAAAAAACGCTACAACATGGTAATATCACGGGAGGCAGAAAATGGTAAGGCCCCTTCCACAATATACGATTTTTTCCAAACTCGAGACGGTCTCAGCACCACAGTTACTGCAGACGACACTGCTTCAGGCCCGGTCACACCGCCCGAACGTTGCTGGAGCGTTCCTTGAACGGTAGGGAGGTGGACCAAACCCTCGAAAATTTAATTTAACGTTTTTACGTTCTGTCTTTATTAGGCTGCTGAGCGTAGCAAATCCTCGCATATTTCCTGAGTTTTCTAACACCTCTATTATGGAAGTTGCTAATTTATGCAATAAGGGTATTGGTATACAGGATGTCGAAAAGCGTAGCGGAGTGATATTATAGTCACCAACCTATAAAAGATAATAACAAAGTAGGGTAAAAATTACGGTCGCTGTCTCTTAATTAAAATTACGGTTTTTTTTTTAACAGTTTATTGGAAAAAAAAATTGACTGAAACTTTTCGACATCCTGTATACTAATACCCTTATTGCATACATTAGCAACTTCCATAATAGAGGTTTAAGAAAACTCAGGAAATATGCGAGGATGTGCTACGTTCAGTAGCCTAATAAAGACCGAACGTAAAAACGTAAAATTAAATTTTCGAGGGTTTTGTCTACCTCCCTACCGTTCAAAGAACGCTCCAGCAACGTTCGGGCGGTGTGACCGGGCCTTTACTTGCGCAGTCTATGCCTACAAAGATCAATTATCTTTATAAATATTGAAAACAATATATAGTGTGCTACAAGACGGATCAGAGGAGGGACCGGTTTTTCCTTTATCTTTTATGAAAGAGACAATCAAGAATACAATGCCCAATGTGACATGCATGGCACATATGCTACTCTTTTAGAAGAACTGAAGAAGCATGATAATAATTTTTCCAATTACTTATAATTTCTAAAGTGAAAACTGGGGACCATTGGATTCGACCACTTTCCGGTGTACACCTTTCTTGAGATATTTAGACGAAAATCTCTTTCCTCTACCACTACCAAAACTATTGCCCGGCTTTCGGGAACCATGTGTGCTTTATGTATTTTTGGGGATGAAGAATTTGGTGTGAATGAAAACTTGAATGCGGCTATATGAAGGATGACAATAAAGGGAAAATAAAGGGTATTCAATTATCGTTGAAGGTACATTTGGAATTTTAAGTGAAAAATTCATCGTCCCCCTAACATATCCCTTCATCTTGCTATGAATATCATCAAAAAGAGCTGTGTTCTTCATAACATTTTAAGAGAACGCGATGGCTTTAATTTTAAAAACACTTCAACAATAAATAGAGTTGAAGAGCTTAAGCATCCTATAAATATACGAGTTAGATTGGCAGCAGGTGATATCAGAAACACGTTTGCTTAAGATTATATCGTGAGCGAAGTAGGGCGTTTGAGTTGGCATTTTACAATATGTGACATTCAGAAGGTAAGTAAACTCTCTTTTATCTAGTATTAGATGTTTCTATGACTAAACATGTGCATTATCTTATGTACGACGTATTTCTAAAGTTGTAGCCGCTGTCTAGCTATGTTTTACTTAATAAAAACGCTTCCAAAATAAAAAATAATTACGTAATTAAAAACTCCCCATATGCGTATTTCCCCTTTTCACTAAGATTTTTAAACCCATTCAAATCACAGCTTCTTCTCTCCAAGCAAATGCAACTAAATTAATACTTTTATAGTCTTCCTTACTTTTCTCTTATAAAACCGGTGTCGTTTCAGCTAAACAAATTAGAAGTTCTAAATTAGTATTTTGAGCCCCGGTATGTTTTCATAAGGAAACGCAGTGACCTATTGATGCTCACCTCTTATAAAGGCGGAAAAAAAACGTCTGGTGTGAAGACGCGCGCTTTGAACAGTGGGACAACGATCATGCAAAGCGACACTGTGACAGTAAATAATCCACATTGCTATTATGTGAAAGGCTTCATTCAGTCTATCAGTCACCCTGTAAAGCTTGTTGCACACTGAACCTGAACGGACGCGCCCGAACAGAACCGAAACGTACGATAGAAATCGAAACCATGCATTCTTACCTGACTGCGCACACTGGGCCAGAACAGAACGGAACTGACGCGCCAGAAAAGAACGGAACTGACGCAGTATTCTTTGAAAGATATTTTTTCTGAAGCGTCGGTGGCGTTTGACAGGCTGCGCATGCGCAGAACGACTGCAGCGGTTGTTTTGGAGAGAGTTGCTGAGGAATTCGGAGGTTAGTGTGATAGCAACCAATATTTTTCTGATGTCAGAAATTTGACGAATTTTTTTAATAACAATGATGTAAACATATGATTTAATACAAAGATTTTAGGAGTGATTATTATTTATTGTTATTGTTTATTATTATTATTATTATAATTTTTTTTTTTCTTTTTTGCTGATGTCAGAAATTTGACGAATGTACTTTAATAACAATGATGTGAACATATGATTTATTACAAAGAATTTTGGAGTGATATTAATTATTATTATTTTTTTTTCTTTTTTGAAAACATAAACATCTGGCTTATGGATTCGATAAAAGATTGATATACAGAATATCTAATCATTGTAACATCAATTAAATAAAAACTCAGTTATGATTAAGGAAAACTTCCTTCGTTTATATAAAATTCTGTCGGTTCCGTTCTGTGGCTTCTGGCTCAGAGTGCGCGCTGGCTGTCGTTTCTGTTCTGTTCCGAGGCTTCGGTGGCTTCGGCGGCGGTTCCGTTCCGGCTCAGTGTGCGGCAAGTTTAAGGGCAGTGCTGCTCCGCTGGCGGACTGTGGCACTGTGGCATGAAAGCGTATACAGCTGCTCTCTTCATAAAATGCTCGTATAATGTCTAGGGATGATTTCTAGCTTAGGTATGCACTTCTTGTATGGGGAGATTTCCCCAAAAATGGCCACCAAAATGGCTGCCGGAACCAATCGGAAAATTGTCTATATCTCGAGAACGGATGCTTTTAGATAAAAACGACATGGGTCTGAATTTGTTCTAAACACTTTTCTACACCAGAAGGACATAATCATTTTTGCAGCTTATTGACTAATTGTTTTAACATACTACCATTAGGGAGTTATGAGGTCCTATGACTGGTCAGACAGTATTACATTAGATCCTTCTCTCTGGTTACAGTTCACTTCCCCTTTGACTACACATACACCGAATAGTCTGGCCTATTCTTTATAGATTCTCCTCTGTCCTCATACACCTGACAGCATAAGATTACCAAACAATACTTCTTCAGCCAGTGGGTTAAGTATTGCACTATAATTGTTCACTGGCTACACTCCTCTTGGTAAGGGTAGAAGAAACTCTTTAGCTATGGTAAGCAGGTCTTCTAGGAGAGGGCACTTCAAAATCCAACCATTATTGTCTAGATTAAGATAGTGCCATAGCCTCTGTACCATGGTCTTCCACTCTCTTGGGTTAGAGAGTTCTCTTGCTTGAGGGTACACTTGGGTACAATATTCTATTTGATTCTTCTTCCCCTTGTTTTCTTGAAGTTTTTATATTCTATATAGGAAATATTACTTTTATTGATGTTACTGTTCTCAAAATATTAAATTTTTCCTTGTTTCCTTTCTTCATTGGGTTATTTTCCTTGTTCGGGCCACTGGGCTTATAGCATTTCAACTAGGTTTGTAGCTTAGCAATTAATAATAATAACAATAATAATAATAATAATAATAATAATAATAATAATAATAATAATATTATTATTATTATTATTATTATTATTATTATTATTATTATTATTATTATTATTATTATTATTATTATTATTATTATTATTATCAAATTGTTGAATTGGCCAATTTTACGTCAATTCTATAAAAAAAAGTTTACTCACTTTATCATATCTTGAGTTAACTAATATGGAGTCAGCTGAACCAAAGATTTAATGAAAAAAAAGAGATAAATCGAGTGATAAAGAAGTTATTAGGCAAACAAGTCATATACACTTATCTGTAATTCTCACGAATATGTCCATCAGACTGTATGTGCAAGATCCAAGGACCTTATTGGGCTGTCCTTAGCTGGAATTACACAATGGTTGGTACATTATCTATGTGAAGTCGTGTGTACAAATGATGAAATAATGAAAACTGAATAAACAACCAATCAATCAATCATACTGCAAACTGAAAACTCCTTTCAAAACCTATTTTTTTTTTGGGGGGGGGGGGGACTAATATCTAGAAGGACAACTAGTCTTTAATTAACCAAGAAAACAGGTAGGTTTTAGAACCGGGTATTCACCAAGTGACCATATCCATGAAATTAACCATATGTTGAAAAATCAACTAAGTATGACAGTATGAGAACGATTTTGATTCTGACAAAACTTCAGCCATAATGAAAGCCCTTCAGAAGCAAGGAATAGATGAATCTTTACTTGTAAATATCTATACATGAAGTACAGAAATCCTAATCTACATAAATAAAGTAAGAAATTTCTGATTGAGAAAGGAGGTAGAAAGGGAGACTCTATCTCTCATAAATTATTTGCAACACACCTAGAAGAATTTTTTTGAGTTTAGGTTGGGAAAATGTAGGAATTGATATTAATGTGAAATACCTTAACAACTTAAGGTTTTCAGATTACATAGTTCTGTTTAGTGAATCATGGGGCGAATTGAAAAATATGATAGAAGATTTGAATAGAGCAATCAGAAAAGTATTACTGTAAATGAATATGAGTAAAACTAAGATAATGTTCAATGAAAATGCAGACAACAAATAATGGTTATAGATGAACCTCTACAGATTGTTAATGAATATAAGTACTTAGGACAGACAGTAAGTGTTTCCCTGAGACATGAGACTGAAATTAAAAGAAGGAAAAGCTTAGGATGTAGATCTTTAGGCAAAAAAAAAAAAAAAAGGAGGTTATGAAAATTGAAATGCCAATTTCTCTTAAAATATAAGTATTCATTCAAATGGTCCTCCCGGTAATAACATATGCACCAGAAACAGAGCCTTAATAAAGCCATACAATATAAGCTAGTGGCAACTCAAAGAACTATGGAAAGAATAATGATGGGAAAAGAATAACATGGAAACGAGAGCAAACTAAAGTAGAGGGTATTTTAACCATATGTAAGAAAAATTAACAGGGGCAGGACATGTAATGAGAATGACAGATAATAGATTAAGAACAGTTTAACAAAATTGGTAACTAGAGAATACAAACGAAGCAGGGAAAGAAAGAGAAGACGATGGATTGACGAGCTATGAAAATTTGCTGGTATAGACTGGCATATATATGGATTTGTATTCATATTTAATGTAGGGTATTCAAATAACCTCTTTAACAACGTCAAGACTACTACTACTACTACTACTACTACTACTACTACTATTGTTACTACTACTACTATTACTACTACTACTTCAACTGCCGCTACTACTACTACTAGTAATAATAATAATAATAATAATAATTGAAGAATCATTCTTGTTCCATTAACACTTCTGGTATTAGCTTACAAGCGTAAATATGTAACAACGAAAAATTGTCATAAAACAATTTTTCAGTCAAATAAAAGCATTTATTGATTTATTTTTCTGATTCAAAGAATATAACGAGACAAATATATATCTTTTTTTACTCATCCATATTCGAAGACCAGAGTAAATTCTTTTGAGAAAATGGAATTCGGAAACTTTCGAAATTAAATTCCAAAAATAATTTTTAATATTCTGTATGAAAGTAGGATTTTTTTTATGAATATTTACGTATCTTCCTAATACAATGCAAAATAAAGCATATTTTGTAATATTGCATGTTGGTTTTAACACGGAATATGCATAATGAATTTTTGTTTGGAAAAGGGAATTGTTTTTATAATAAAAGTTGCAAATATTTTACCTTCGGTTTTCGCGGATATCATTTGTATCATAATACCTGCGATTTGATTTAAAATGTTTATCATTTGACAAATGACAGTTTTTGACAAAATTGTAACTCACGATAACAAAAAAAAAGAAAATTAAACATTGAAGAGATTCAGTCTCAATACATAAGAATTGCATTAGAAATCATAGTAAGATTATTACAGTAAACGCTGAGAGCCTTATTGCCTTATTCTGTTTGGGTTCCCGCAGGTCCCTCAGTGTGAGGCACCTCGTATATCCACCAGAGAGCTGCTAATGCATCTTTCGGTGTATTTTGTATCTTCCAGTCTTCGATGGTCTGGGATGCATCTTGGGTATTTATCGAGCTTATTTTTAAACACATCTACGCTCACTCCTGACATGTTTCTTAGATGAGCTGGCAGCGCATTAAATAGTCGTTGCATGATCGATGCTGGTGCGTAGTGGATTAATGTCCAGTGTGCCTTCCATAGTTTTCCTGGTATAGTTTTGGGCACTATTAATCTACCTCGGCTTGCTCTTTCTGATATGCTTAGCTCCATGATGTTTTCAGTATTTCCTTCGATTTGCGTCCATGCTTGTATTATCATATAGCGTTCTCTTCTCCTTTCCAGACTGTACAATTTTAAAAATTGTAGTCTTTCCCAGTAGTCAAGGTCCTTATCTTCTTTTATTCTAGCAGTAAAGGACCTTTGTACACTCTCTATTTGTACATTGCAGTACTCGAGTGTACTCCGTACATAAGTTTTGTAAAGCATAATTATGTGTTCAGCTTCTCTTGTTTTAAAGTGTTGCTATTTGGTCATTGTATACCATATTCCTGTTTAACATTTCACCAAGGTCTTTAATTATTTCCTTGTTTGTGATTGTCTCGTTATTAGGTCCCCTGTATGCATATACCATACCTTCTCTGTTTCCATAATTTATTGATTCAAATTTATTGGAGTTAAATACCATCCTATTTATCTCCGTCCATTCATATATTTTGATTATATCTCTTTGTAATGAGTACCTATCTTCATCATAAGTAATTTCTCTACTTATTATTGTGTCATTGGCGAAACTTCTCACTACAGTCTTTAACATTACAGTCTATGTCTGAGATCACAATAACAAACAGCAGTGCAGCTAATACCCTAGACTGTGGCACACCAGATATTACCTGAGCTTCATCTGATTTCTCGTCATTTGCAACCACTATCTGTTTTCAGTTTTGTAGAAATTCTTTTATCCATTTTCCTATTTTTCCCGCAATATTTTGCTTCATCATTTTTTTCTCTAATATATTACGGTCTACCTTGTCAAAGGATTTTGCAAAATCTAGATAGACCACATCTGTGTCTTTTTCCCTTATCATATTTTTATAAATGTTTCATAGTGTGCGATCAGGTGGGTTTGTGTATTTTTTTCTGGGCACAAAACCGTGTTGACCTATATTAAACAAATTATTTTTAACCAAATGATTCAATATTTTCTTTTTTATTACCCTTTCATATACTTTCCTAATATGTGACACAGACTAACAGGTCTGCAGTTGCTTCCCTCTAGTCTTGATCCACTTTTGAAAATAGGAGTTATATATGTTAATTTATGTTTAACATTTATCTCGCTCATATCTACACTTTATCTTAGCAGTATAGCAAGCGGCTTCGAGATAGTGAGTGCAGTTTCCATTTTTAATTTCGCTTATAGACTGCACAATATCTGCTTCATTAATATCTATATCCGTTAGATATTCAATATTTTCTTCTCTCATTTTGGTTTCATTATTCTCATTCGCAATACTTGGCGTGAATTCACTCTTATATTTTTTTGCTAATATGTTGCACATTTTCTTTTTTTTTTTATTCGTTAACCGGCCTTCAATTCTTAGAAAGCCTATTTCTAATCTCCTTTTATTCATCTTTTTTGCGTAAGAGTAAAGTACTTTGGGGTTTTTCTAGATATTTTGAAGTGTCCTTTCTCCTAACTTCCTTGTTTTCATTTTCTTTCGATTGCCTAATCTTTTGCTCTGCATTTTCTATCTTACTTTTTATTTCCATCGTTTTCCATACATTTTTTTTCTCTTGCAAGGTTTTTCTTCCACTTTCCAATTTTCTGAAATAAGATCCTTCTGTCTCTTGGTATGCATGTCTGATGGTTATTTTTTTTTTTTTTGTGTATATTTTTCAAAAATTTTCTCCAGTATTTTGTGCAGTAAATCTGTATATACCTGTATATTACCACTTACAAATAAATTTTTCCAATCTTTGTTCCATTCTTTATTTATTTCTGATCATTTGATATTCTTACTATAGAAATTATATTTTCCACATCCTTTCCATCGTTTTGTGCTTTGTTTATCTCTGCGTTCACTTGCTTTGGAATGGACTATTAATTCTATGACATTGTGGTCTGAAGTTCCCGTGTTATACACTATTATTTCTTTAACATAATTCACCTCATTCACAAATACTAAATCAAGGACATTGTACTTTCTTGTTGGAATGTGGTTTATTTGTTGCATATTATGTTCTTATAGCATATCTTGAAGCTTTTCAAATTTCCTCTTATCATCTGCGCTACTATTACTCTCTTTTCTATATGTGTATATACAATCACTTTCTTCTATCCGTTCTTTCCAATCCACGAAAGGAAAGTTAAAATCTCCGGATAGGAGTATATTCCAGTCTTTATGGTTTTTACATATATCATCTATTTTTTTCTATTATCATGTCAAACTCCTTAGCATTTGGGGTCTGTTAACTACAATATTCAGTAATTTTTCATAGACAAATTCTACCGCAATCAATTCACATTCTGTGTTGCTGTATTTTTCATAGGCTTTTCATTGATTTATGTCTCTTCCATATATTGTGGCTCCCCCTTGATTCCTGTTTGCTCTGTCTCATCTATATGTTTGGAAACCCTTTATCTGGTCATCATTACCAGTCTCTTGGGAATACCATGCTTCACTTATATTTAATATATTTATTTTTTCAATTTGGGTTAGTTCTTCTAAGAACTGTATTTTCCTTTTAGAGTTAATCGTGACTAAACCCTGTGCATTCATCACTATGATGGTTTCTGTTTCATCCCCATTATCTAATATTGGTGATAATATGGATTCTCCCATGTTTCCTTCCTGTTCTGATATGATGTTCTTTTCTTCATTTCCTGGAATTCTGCCATTAAAAAATCCAACTTTTCTATTATATTTGCTCTTTCGCCTTCATAATTATTTTTGCGTGTATACCCGCATTTATCCCCTTATCTGCACCAACCCCTGGCATTATAGATGCATTCTTTGTAGTTGGGCTCTAATTGTTCATATTTGGGTTGAAAGGCATCGTATCTTGGGGCCTTTTGTGCATAGCGCGGTATACACTCGGCTTGTTTTTTTTTTTTGGGGGGGGGGTTTCATTTTTTCTTTCATTTTTCTTGTGTGTTTGCTTCTGAATTTTCTAACTTTCAATCATGGTTGCAGGATGCATAATTCAAAAATTTTTGTGGAATTTGCATCCTTCTTCTTTTAGGTTTTTGCATATTTTTGGATGGAGATCTCTGCATTCGTCTCCATATCCGTCTAGATATGCTCATTTACTATATATTTCATAATCATGGCATATCTTTGGATGCTTGTAGTAGCATCTTTCGCCAAATCTGCAATTCCATCTTTTCAGTAAATTGCAGACTATATCTTTCTTTTCTTTTTTTTTTCTTTTTCTTGCTCTTCCCTAAAAGTATGTAGGTCCAGGTAGAGTCTCTTGGGTCTATCATTTTTTTTTTCCATCTGATAATATATTTCTTTGTATGCATGTTGCTGAATGTCATCATTTGTTGTATCAATGATTTTCTTTGCATCCTTACACATATCCTGTTAATTTTTCTCTTCTTCTTCTTCTTCTTCGTCCTCTTCTTCTTCCTCTTCTTTATCTTCAACTATTAGCAAATTCAGTCTCGACTTGATTATATTTTCTATCCAGACTAAGCATGTTGAGCAGAACACCTTTGTGTCTTTATGATTTATTTTTTGCTGTACTTCAGCGCAAGTAAGGTGTGTAGGTACATGACATGCATCACATTTCCTAAACAGCTGTTGCGGATTAACAATGCTGTACTACATCTTATATGTATTGCACCATTTTGCCATTCTTTTTCCCAATGCATAAATCAGCATATTCATCATATTAGACTTCTTATTGTGCTTTGATGGAATGTGCTGATTGATGTAAACTTTCGTTATAAGTCTCTTTATCACCTGGATCTTCTTTGGAGTCTCTTCTATTATTTTGATGATGTTTCCCGCAGACTTGCTCCAGTTTATTGGATCATATTGTTTCAATATGTTTGGGAATATTTCTCTGTCATACTGATTGGAACTATTAGCGACCTCTGTTATCAGGAGGTTAGTTCTTGTGGTGCCAACTCATGGAATTTACTCCTGCTGATTGCAGCAATATCCCTCCATGCCTTGCCTGTGTTATAGCCTGTCATCTTGTTCAGATTTTTAGTAATTCATAAGATAACTATCCTATGCCAACGTTTTATTCCATTTTTCTGCCTCAAACTAATCACCGATTATTCACGAAAACTTTTAGCTATATTGCACTCGATAGCCTTTTGTTATCCATGTTAAATCAGCTAATTTCTCGGATCACACAAGGGAATTCACCAACATACAGTAACACTCGAGAGAGAGAGAGAGAGAGAGAGAGAGAGAGAGAGAGAGAGAGAGAGAGAGAGTATTTATAGTAAAATTATTACAATAAAGGCACATAGAGAGAGAGAGAGAGAGAGAGAGAGAGAGAGAGAGAGAGTATTTATTGTAAAATTAATACAATAAACAGAGAGAGAGAGAGAGAGAGAGAGAGAGAGAGAGAGAGAGAGAGAGAGAGAGAGAGAGAGAGAGAATGTTAGCAATCTGATATTTAGATCACTTTGCGATGAGATGGTTAGCATTATCATCTACCCAACTGGTTTTTTTTTATGCACTTTACCGACTAAAATCCTGTTTTGTTGGTCACCCATGAAAATATTGACAAGATTTAACATTATGAGGCTTCACTGATGAAACACTCAGTGAAATTCAATGGACGAAGCTAACAGGATTTTCTTTATTGATAATCTTCAACATTAATTTCCTCATTGCTGTTTTTTAATTCTGCTTAGAATTTCCTTCTAACTGAAAGTGACAAATTGGAAGTTTACTCTTTTACCAAGTCATAAAAATTATTTCGCTGCAGATTTGATAAAATAGCGCTTTCATCTAGTATTAGTATGTTCCCTTTCCCCTGTTAGAGCTTAAAATCTGCACCTTTTAGTAATCCTATTACAGCATTAGGAAGTTCTAAGAACTTACTAAATATACTATGGTAGCAGGTTGGCCAGGGCACAAGCCTTTTGTTGAGATACTACCGCTAGAGAGTTATGAGGTCCTTTGAATGGCCAGATAGTACTACATTGGATCCTTCTCTCTGATTACGGTTCACTTTCCCTTTGCCTATACAAACATCGAATATTCTGACCTATTCTTTACAGATTCTCCTCTGTCCTCATATACCTGACAACAACGAGATTACCAAACAATTCTTCTTCACCGAAGAGGTTAGCTACTGCACTTTAATTGTTCAGTTACTACTCTCCTCTTGGTAAGGGTAGAAGAGACTATTTAGCTATGGTAGGTAGCTATGCTAGGAGAAGGACGCTCCAAAATCAAGCTCATGTTCTCTATTCCTGGGTAGTGTCATAGCTTCTGTACCATGGTCTTCCACTGTCGTGGGTGAGAGTTCTCTTGCTTGAGCATACACTCGGGCACACTTTTCTATCTAATTTATCTTCCTCCTGTTTTGTTAAAGTTTTATAGTTCATATAGGAAATATTTATTTCAATGTTGTTAGTCTTCTTGGGAGAATGGAAAGTAGTTGTCTGCTAAAGAAGGTGATGAATGCAAGAGTTGATGGGATAAGTACAAAAGGAAGGTCAAGGCTAGGGTGGATGGATGGAGTGAAGAAAGCTCTGGATGATAGGAAGATAGATGTGAGAGAGGCAAGAGAGCGTGCTAGAAATAGGAATGAATGGCAAGCGATTGTGACGCAGTTCAAGTAGGCCCTGCTTCTTCCTCTGGTCGCCTTGGTAACCGTGAGGTAGCAGCAGTAGGGGATTCAGTGTAAGAAACTTCATCTGTGGTGGATAACGGGTGAGGGTGGGCTATGGCACCCTAGCAGTACCAGCTAAACTAAGCTGAATCCCTCGTCAGGCTGGGAGAGCGGAGAGAGAAAAAGGTCCACTTTTGTTCATTTTGTTTGATATCGGCTATACCCCAAAATTGGGGGAAGTGCCTTGGGAATTAGATAGACTATTCTGGAAATATTTCATTTTTCCTTGTTTTGTTTCCTCACAAGGCTATTTTCCCTGTTGGGGTCCCTGGTCTAAGATCATCCAACTTTCCCAACTAGGGTTGTAGATTAGCAAATAATAATAATAATAATAATAATAATAATAATAATAATAATAATAATAATAATAATACGGATTTTGAGAGAAGCGAAAAATCTATTTTTGGGTGAGATAGCCATGTCGTCCTGATGGAAGTTCCTTCATTAGTAGCTTCCTAGGTTATATGTGACTACAGTGATATATCCCAGAGAATTTACCGAAGGTACCCAGAATTCTAACTCCTGGAGCGAATATCCCTTAACATTCTAAGAAGGGATATCGCATAAGGACGTAATGGACGTAATGGTACACCTCATAGCAATCTGCACCCCAGATAGAGTTTACGTTCGAGGAGTTGTGGCAAAAATAAAAAGGGGGGCCCTTCAAAGGCCATCCCCGTTCCCTACTACTATCGATAGTACAACAGCGCCATTCCCACAATAGTGGCCATTCCTTGTAGCATTGAGCATAGGCTGTTACAGATACAGTACTACGGGAGGGAACTGAAGATCTCTTCTGCAGAAGAGATGGGTGGGTCCATCAGGACGACATGGCTATCTCACCCAAAAATAGATTTTTCGCTTCGCTCAAAATCGGTTTTTTGGGCTCAAGCCATGTCGTGCTGATGGAAGCATACCAAAGCATTAATGTATCTGTGGATTTTTCATCAGTGCCTAAACCTTATATCAACCTTTTCAATGGTCATACTGACCATATGAGACTTGTGACAATACCGTTATATGTCATCATCACTAATCATAAACAATGTTAGTGCTTCCTGTCTCCTACAGGGAAGAGTCATCTAGACAGTTGAAAAGGGATTTCAAGGTCAACATAAGTAGTATGACCAAACTTAAGTATCCACTGAATATACAAATAGTCTCAAGTTGTATAATTGGTCAAAAAGACATCAGTGTCTCTTATGTCTAACCTTAGATGCATACAGAAGTGAAGGATGCATTCTAAGCAAATAAAAGCCTGGCATGTATAGATAAAATTGTCTGGCGAAGATGGACGCACTACATTCAAATAGACATTTATTCCAAATAAATGACTACAAGAGATAGCTAGCAAAACGAATGTAGTTTGACAATGGGATTATACCTGGAACAAGTACAGGAATCGTATTTCCTTCTTGAAGGAATGAAGTCAAGAAATGCCACTCTAGATTGAAGAGAAGGTAAAAGATAACCGCTCTTCATAAAACCTGTACTGGTTACCATTAACTGCCCCATGTACTTCGTACACCGGCACTAGAGCTATCTGTATAATTCCACACCTGGGATTTTAGAACAGAGCTAGTGCTACCATGGTAACACATAAATAAAAGAAGGCATACTTAAAAAGGATGACTTCCTCTCCCCTTAATTGACAGTCCCAGTCAATTATCTGTTCATCGTAGAATAAACGGCAGAGTAAATAAATTACCTGACGTCACCACATATTGCTTCAGATCATGGACTAGCAAAGCATAGTGTTTGTAGAACATCCTGGATGATTCCTATCCAGAACATGTCCGAGGACAAGTGAGGACCCAAACCAAAAAATGTATCACAAAAAATCAGGGGGCAGGTTTTAGAACACTACCTGCCGCCACTACAAAGTGTTTCAGTTCATGCACTTGTTTTGAGTAGTGTTTGTAAAACACCCTGGATGATTTCCATCCAGTGTATGAACGAAGACGCTCAAAGTCCATGTACTGAAAGAAGTTCAGTGATGAAGCAATCTTTCTCGGATCATGACCTGCGGGAGTACTGTCTGGATCCGCTCTACGAATAAAGTAGGTGAGCTTCGCCCTTAGTTGATTTAAAGATAAATTTCATCCCGAAGTTTCTCCTCTAAAGAGCTGACCTCCCCTGAAGTCTGAAGTTCTACGAAGTTAGACCTTTAGACACTCTACAGGACATAGAGAGACATCTTCCTTCAGAGGACAGATTCTCCAGGGACCCCACCTCTTAGTGGGTAGCTCGTTTTTAGCGAGAAATGATGGATCAGGGAAGAGATTGAGTTCTCCTAAATCTGTGAACTGGATGTGGCCCTCATCGCTCGATAGAGCCACTATTTCACTAACTCTAGCCCCAGAGGCTATTGCGAACAGGAAAATAACCTTTTGGGTTAGGTCCTTAAGAGAACAATCTTCATTGTTCACCGATGAGGCATAATGTAAGACCTTGTCCAAAGACCAAGAGATTGGCTTTGGTGGTGCTGCAGGTCTAAGTCTAGCACATGCTTTCGGAATCTTGTTAAAGATTTCATTTGCCAGATCCACTTGGAAGGCATATAGGAGAGGTCTAGTCAAGGCCGATTTGCACGTATTTATCGTATTGGCCGCCAACCACTGGCTATGAAGGTGGACAAAGAAGGACAGACAGAAGTTCATAGAAATTTCTTTCGGTCCTTTTGATTTAACAAACTCAACCCACTTCTTCCAGGAAGACTCATATTGTCTTTTAGTAGACTTAGCCTTGTATTCTTCTAAGAATCCTATATTGCCTTCTGAGATCCCAAACCTTTTCCTAACCGCTAGAGCAAGAAATTCATGAAATGAAGGGTTTGGGTTCTCTGTGATAAACCGAAGGCAGTTAATTTCTGAACCTTCGGAAATATACCTAGGATCGGAGCTAGGACCGGCCTCATCTAGTCTATCAGACCCATTAGAGGAACCTCGTAATGGGCTATTTAGCGAGGTAGTTTCTTGAAGACGCTCGTGATGAAGAGGTCGAACTGCAGTTCCGGGACTTGTTCCTATTTGGAAGGGAATATGTCTGCGTCCATGGACCATTCCATCTCTATCGCCTTGGACCGTGATAGAGTACCCACCATCACATCGTGGATCAAATGTAAATGAACTGCTGTTAGGTGCCATCCCTTTAGGAAAGGGATGGGAAACATTACTAAGACTGTACGAGACGTTCGATTGTGACGTCTTAATATCGCTTCGGTGTACCAGCTCAGAGTTAGGGAGTCTGATCAGTGTGGAGGGTGCTTTCCCGCCCATGAAAGGACCAGCAGAGTCCTGGGACTTTTGTGTTTTAACTCTTGTTAAAGAAGCGATTAAAGAGGGACCGATCTCAGTCTTTTTTTATCTCTTCAAGCGTTTGATGCATGTTTTCTCCAGGCTCTTAACGCATCTTTCCGATGTGCACTTTGCACTAGGTCTGTCATTATTGCGAACTGGGGAAAGTTTAGCACTTTTCCTTGTTGGCATTTAGGGAATCTGATCGATTAGCTGCATCTCCTGACAGACCTCGCGAGCTCCTTTTAACTTCCAAAGGGAAAAGGGGGCTAATATGACTGAGGGCTTTGATGGTTTTTTAGCCATCGAAACCCTAGAGCTGGAGAAAGTCGAGACTTCTAGAAGCATATCTTGCATCTGAGATGTCCCAGGAACCGGGTCATCACTATGAAGATACTTAGGACTGTGAGTCTGATACGTATCTGTTCCAGGATGAATGTTACTCTCCGTGACATGAATCCTAGGCAGGAGGAAGGGGGGTGGCTGACTGGAAGGTTCCAGAGGACACCTTTCAGGTCTGGCAAGACTACGAACACCCTTAGCTGGAACAAGGTCCATATGTTCAGAAGGATTAACATTCAGAACTTGCAGATTATTATGAACTTGTTGAGTAGCGACAGGTTCAGAATGACTCAGAGACTTCTTGAGTCCTTCTTGTGAACACAAAATAGCCTTCCCTGGAACTCGATGAGCCGTAGCCTTCTTACTACCTGTAGGCTCTATAGCTCTCAGGTATACTCCTCCAGGAGGGTTTTGAAGTGTAGGAGAAGGTAAGGAGATAATAGTAGGGACATTTCTGTTCCCCATCAATGGCTCATTTTGAATAGGCTCTGGACCGAAGGATCGAAGGTCCTGCGATCCTGAGGGAATGTTCCTCCTAGCCAAAGCGTCTCTATGCTTCGAACTACCAGTAGGTTTAGACTTTTGACCATCTGCCTGTAGCATCTTGGTCTCTAGAATAATGGGCTGTTGT
Source organism: Palaemon carinicauda (assembly GCF_036898095.1). NCBI lineage: Eukaryota > Metazoa > Arthropoda > Malacostraca > Decapoda > Palaemonidae > Palaemon > Palaemon carinicauda. The sequence goes on along the minus strand of NC_090726.1, from coordinate 72,705,900 downwards.
TGAGCAGCCCAGATATTTCCAGTATTTTCGATCTTCTTTTTAGGTTGGGGACCCACAACCACAGAAGATTTTCTCTTTGAGGGAATGCCCCATTTTTGGGGAAGACTTATGTTTTCCATGGCGGCATTCTTAATTACTTCCTTAATGACCTCTTGTGGGAAGAGGTCTTTACCCCAAATGTTGGAAGATATTAGCTTCCTTGTTTCGTGTTTCACCGTTGCAGCAGCAAACACAAACTCTCTACATGCTCTCCTAGGCTTCACAAAGGCGTAAAGGTCCTTTACCAATGTAGCCCTATGCATTTTGGCTACGACCATGAGCATGTCTGGGGTGTTCTCATAAGTTGAACACAACTCTATGTAGTTTTGTAGAGAAAGGGATGTCGCCAGTCTCTCCTTTGACTCGTGCTCATTAAACAAGAGCAAATCGGACTATTTAGGGAGACATACATTAGATTGTCGGCTTGCGACATCCTTGTCTAATTTTCCTACTGAAAATGTCAAATGGACTTCCTTCCAATCCTTTTCCTGTCCGGGAAAAGCTGGTGACAAAGGCTTGCACTCATCGAGTGTGGGACATGACTCACCCGCCTCTACAGCTTTGTTAACGGAAGTAAATGCCTTCTCCATAAAGGGGAAGGAGAGTGAAGCAGGAGCAAGAAAGGAAGAGTGTATGTTATTCAGTGAGAAAACCGTCGTCTCTGAATAACCCGCCTTCTTCAGATTATCTGAAAGGATAGTCTGTGCATTATCATGATCAAGAATCATGACCTCCTTTTTTTCCGTTCTTTTCCTTGTCTTTGGTTCGGACCTCAGTCGAACCCAACAATTAGGGAAAACCTCAGAGCTTGGCCAAAATTGGATTTTGTCCAAGGGAACAGTACCTATTTTCTCTGAAATGAAGAGATTGCCATTTGAAATCGACATCAGCTCCGCAAACCTCCAGGGATTGGTTAAGGAGCATGAAGGAAGGTCATGATTCATGGGTCGTTTAACTGACCCGTGGGAAGCAACAAGAGGAGCTTTACGAGGTTCTATCTTGTGTTTTACTTCCCGCTTTTTGCTTTGTTTACTAAAGCTCTCTATCTGATTCTTCAGTTGGATACATAATTGTACCACATTATCCCAAAGAGGGGTAGAAGACGAAGATGTTGACATCGATGGCTCTTTAGCCAGCAAAGGCGGAGGAAAGTCTGATACAACATATTTCTCTTCTATCTTAGGGCACTTCTTGTCCTCGATCCCAAAGGTTTTCTCGCCATCAGGGAACGTAGTTGACTCCTGAGCCACTACTATTTCCTCATTTAACTCTGGAAATAATAGCTCACGCATCCTATCATTAGGTAGGAAAGGTCCCGGAGAGATCTTTTGGAAGCCTCTCACCCAGTTACGTAATTTATACTGTGCTACATCCTTAGTCTCTGTAGACTTGGGATTATCAAAACCTTCAATCATCAATGTCCAGCATATATTGCAACCCTGCGGGTTCCAATAATGTAGGGATCCGGAAATAATATTGCAGGGGGCATGTAACCTGCAAGTATTATGACCGTAAAGGTCCTTACCCTTGGCTCTGCAGTGGACTGCCGTACAAGGTATCTGGTGTTCCATCTGTGAAGAAAGGAAAACCAAATGAGTATATAATGGATTATTACTTAATAATCAACATGTAAATGTCATCTACAACAGAATAGCTTAGGATAGAAGCTATAAAGGGATAGTAGGAGATACATACCTGTATACCTCCACGAGCAAATGCTGCTACCTCCCCTTAGTATTAACTTACATGGAGCTTTCTCTGTGAGAAAATCCACGTAGAAGGGTTACTTACCCTTATGGGTAGAGAAGTATCAATTCACTATCCCAAAATTGTTAATACTGTGGGGTCAGGATGACTGATATCAAATCAGACTATTGAAGAAATTGTTCCTTCAATATATAAACGGTATCAGCAGAACACTCGCTGGAGGATACCCAGGGAAAAACTACTGTAACATGGTACTGTAGTTTCTAAATTGCAAAGATGTAAATTGCAACATATCGAGTACTGTACCTATGTCATGCAGTCTTATCATTATGCTGCCTACAAGGCAGCATATGACAGTAGGGTCCATGTAGCACTAGATGGAACAGAAAAATAAAGATATATAAATGAACATACTACTCGGGTCATTTGCTGTAGTCTTCATACTATATTAAATCATAGAGTTTCCTGATCAGGGAGACTCACAGAAAAAGGGGCTGTACCCTTTACAGGATAAGAGTGTATTACTCATGCCTGAAATATTTAATATTGCAGGATAATCCTAAAACTGATTTCTAATCAGGATATTGAAGAAATCATATTCATTCAATATAGGATTAGGCTCGGCAATTGCCCGAATTAGATATCCAAAATATATTGGAAGAAACCACTAGTATAAGAAATATAGTAGTTTTCTATCTACAGTATATTCTATACTGAGATATACTGGCTATCTGTATTACCTATACAGCAGTATATCCGCCATGTTGCCGGTCTGGCTAGGATATGTCTGCATACCTTGCAAACCTAGCGAGACAGAGAGAGAGACAGTATGGAAAAAAGGGCTATCCTTTACTGTAACTATATACAGTAATTAAGGAAGAAAAGTCTAACAGACTACCTTTTAACCGAAAGGAGGTTCTAATAAAAGGGGAGAATGTAACATTCAAGCTTCTATATAGCTACAGTACTGTTGCCAGCAACCCGCCGACAGTACTGATACAGTCGGCGCGCCGCGTTGCCGGCCCTGCCGACAGCATACAGGCAACAGCACCCAAAGCTACAGTCCAAGGGAGGACTGAGAACCTCGGGGACAGAAGGGACTAACCACTCACAGCCGTCATGGGCGCCACTGCCATCCAGGCCGGCAACTGGTGACAGTCCATGATTGTCGGCAGCTATCTTGGTTGCCGGCCAGGCCGGCAAAAAGGGGCTCTCATGCCGACAACTGCCGGACACGACGGCAGCCGCCGACAGTCCATGACTGTCGGCAGACATCTTGGTTGTCGGCCAGGCCGGCAAAAAGGGCTATCATGCCGACAACTGCCGGCCGACAAAGTCGGCAGCTCTGTCGGCAGGACTATCGGCAGCCATCTTGGTTGCCGACCAGGCCGGCAGGCGGCAGTATGCCCTGCCGTCAGCCCGGATGAGAGAAGTAGTCTGGCTGTATCCAGCACTCTACCGTTAAGGAAAGAATGCAGGATGTCAGCCTAAGAGGCAATGAATAAACCATTAAAAAGGGGTGAGGGGAAGGGGAAAAGGGTCCTGTAACAATTGTGAAAGGAACTGTCAAACTTGACAGTCCTAGCACCTATAAAAGGAACTCTGTTTCTGTAAGGTATCGACAGAGTCCGGGTACTAGGAGAGACTCAGTTCTCCAACCCAGAGACTGCCGACACAGTAAGTGGAGGGGGCGACACTGCGCCTCCTCCCACAAAGAGAAACAGGATTCCAGTGCCACGTTATCTTAGGCTAAAAGGGATTACTTTTAGCCCAAGGAACTGTGGCACAGGACGAGTCTTTAGTCGCAAGGAGAAATGGTATACTTCCAAAACCAAAGCGACTATGGAGGGCTAACCTCCATTGTCGGTAACCTTGTCGGCAAGGGAGTAAAAGTATCCCTCAACCAACTCACCCTGTCGAAAGGTCAACGACATAAGACTAAATACTCTGAGATTCTGACCAAATCCCAAAACCTGCTGGTATATCCACAACCAAAGGTTAAGGGGATAGGCAGAAACCAAACCCCAGGAGAGCCATGTCTGAATAATATTCAGGCACGGCCCTAAGGGTTGTAGTCTGGGACTACACTCAGAGGGAAAGGGACTACCTTTAAGTCTCCGAAGAGACGTAAGAAGTTCCATAACATTACAGGAGGTATCAGTCTCCAATGGAATGAAAACAAAACACAAAGGTAATCGGGGAATGTCGAACGTATAGACAGTGTCTAGGTTAGCCTAACTAAGCTAGACGAGTTCTCGGTTACCTAAATCACCGAAACTCTAACTATACGATCGACAGAGGAAAAAGAAAAAAATATGCATATAATCACGTCTTCACAAGAATTTGCCTAAATAGCTAATTAATTACGAGAATTAAATAAGGCTACTAAAACTGGAAGTCGTTCCGCTAACTAAATAACGCATGCCTAAGAACGACAGCGCCCATGGCGCCTCCAGTAAAGACCTAGCTCTATAAACACAATAAATACTCAATATCATTGAGAAACAAGAGCTGAAACATATTCAAAGTAAAGACCCGATACTCAACTTTCCGAAGGCGGAAGAAGATGAAGAAAGCATAATAAAAATCCTCTAACCGATCGAAATAAATTCGATCCCGAAAAATACCACCGAGCGAAATCGCTACAAATAAAGGAATGGCCACTATTGTGGGAATGGCGCTGTTGTACTATCGATAGTAGTAAGGAACGGGGATGGCCTTTGAAGGGCCCCCCTTTTTATTTTTGCCACACCTCCTCGAACGTAAACTCTATCTGGGTTGCAGATTGCTATGAGGTGTACCATTACGTCCATTACGTCCTTACGCGATATCCCTTCTTAGAATGTTAAGGGATATTCGCTCCAGGAGTTAGAATTCTGGGTACCTTCGGTAAATTCTCTGGGATATATCACTGTAGTCACATATAACCTAGGAAGCTACTAATGAAGGAACTTCCATCAGCACGACATGGCTTGAGCCCAAAAATAATAATAATAATAATAATATTAAGGGTTAAAATGAATCTACGTACCCCAAGACTAAATCTATGAACACCTGCAATTAAGTATAAAAAATTTATTTCGATACACATAATGCTAATGTTTATGACAATTGCCAAACCTGATAAAGGGTGATGTAGTTTGATATAGAAACAATCCTATTTGTACATGCGTCTCCGAGTTGATAATGTCTGATAAAGTTGATTTTGATGAATTGCCCATTATTTTGGGAGGTGAGTGTTATGCCCTTATCAAATTTGTTTTTATGGCATATATTTCAAAAGATTAGTATATAATGGAAATCACATATACCTATATCGTGCTGATTTCTGCTTGCTATAAAAGGAAAATAGAAAATGTTAAAACATTTTATGGCCACATCAAAACATCATTTAAGTAGTTTTGTTTATAAACCGTATATCCAACATCTAATTAGAATAGAGGGATCTAAAAGACCTGTAACAAAAATACTACCTTATTTTTATTTAGTATTTTTAGGACTTCAGTAAATGCGAGAGAAAGATTAGGTTCTTATTTACCGTCCCTACATAAAATAATAGGTCTCACAATCCTTCTAAAACTTGATAATCAACTTCCAAAGTTCCACAAAGAAAGAAAAAAAAAACGGCCATATTTGTTTAACTGAACAAAGAAATAACAGCGGAACCTTGTTTGTCTAACTGAATATACATTCACCAGGACACCATCTAATAACTATGCGAGAGGTGCTATTTTCTGTTTCAATTCACGTCTAACGAAATGTAATTTAGTTCGATAAAAACTTACCGGGAATAGGAATGTTTTTACGTGCATCAGGTGCTGTATTGATGGCCTGGTGCGGGGTTTAGATACAATTTCGAAGATACTACAATATTGAGAATGATATTAGGGTTTCTATTGAAAATAATGGTTGCAATAGTATTAATTTTTCTATTATTCTGCAAAATTACTTTCAAAATTTGCTTTGTTATTTTCAACGCGCACTCGGTAATGATACTTTTCCATTCCTTCAAAATGTTGAAAGGAGACAGTTTTCACATGTATTGAAATGCTTACGAACAATGAACTGGAAATGTATATCCCATCCCAGGAATTTTTTCTTAGATATAGTACCCCTTGATTGATGGCTTAGTCATGACGTAGCGATATCTTTCGGAAGGTTTTCCCTACTTACACTCGCATGAATTCAGAAACAAATGAGTAGGAACTTTGTTCGGTTTTAGCAGAAGGAGAGCAAAATGATAAAATTTTTTATGCATAGTGTAACTTTTGCTCATTTATTTTTATTGCATTAAGTTTCATTTCGAATTTATCTACTAATAAATCAGATTGTTTCGAAATTCTCCTTTAATTTTGCTATTGGAGATAGATTGTAAAATCATAGACACGTCATATAATTACAATAATAGTACATCGAAAACGATTTACGATAATGACAACATATTGACATTCAATTAATTATCTCTATTTCCCAAAATATTGCAGCACGAAGAAAAAAGCAAATCTTACATTTATTGCAGTTTTATAAAAATGGACGCAACATATTTTTAATCAATTCTGAAAAACCTGAGAAAAAAAACATGATTGATAAAATGTGCCTTTCAAAGTTTCAAAATTACACATTACTAATTATTATTATTGCATATCTGAAAGCAAAAGTGTAATTCAAGGAATTGCTAACCATTCTAGTTCAAAAGAAGGGCGACACCTTTTAATTACTCACGCAAATACCGAAAATATTTAGAAGGCGTAGATCTTAGGACACACCATTGAGTCAGACCATATACAATCATGGCCAACAATAATTTCTTTTGATATACAGTGGAATATGACTGAAATTTAGTTTGATAGTCGGAGGCAATTCATTCTTTCAAGGCCAAAGCACGTGAAAATATCTCTACTTTTAACAATAAGAATAAAATCTCTTCTGATATGCCAATATGTTTCCCAAATAAAAGCAATCCAGTTCAAAGCAAGGACGATGTGCAGCATTTTCTGAAAAGTGCCTATTAAAAATAATGGCCCTGACCTGGACTATTTACCTTGAAAAGACAGAGTTCATGGATATCACTAAAATGTTCACTGTATTCTTGTATTTGTTAAATGTCAGATGTATCAGAAAATAACACAATAACAAAATATTATTGTACGTATTATTCACTATATATATCTATATGGTAGTATTTCATATACTAAATAAACGTCTCTATCATGGTAAGAAAGGCTCAGCTTT